>NC_053024.1:525262256-525379756 GCF_003073215.2 Triticum urartu
GTTGAAATTATTGCGAGAAATAACATTCACATCAATGGCATCACTATTTTGCTCAATCAAAGTAGACAAAGGAATATCATTAAAATCAGTAGGAGCACTTTTACTAGCAACCAATTTCATAAGAGCATCAACTTTATCATTCAAAGAAGAAATTTCTTCAACCGAATTAACTCTTTTACTAGTAGGAGCTCTTTCGGTATGCCATTGTGAATAATTTGCCATGATATTATCAAGCAATTTGGTGGCTTCACCCAAAGTAATTTCCATAAAAGTACCACCCGTGGTGGAATCTAAAAGATTACAAGAAACAAAATTCAACCCCGCATAAAAATTTTGTATGATCGTCCAAAGATTTAACCCATGAGTTGGGAAATTCCTTGGCATCATTTTCATACTTTCCCAAGATTGTGCAACATGCTGATGTTCAAGTTGCTTGAAATTCATGATCTGGGTTCTAAGGGAAATAATTTTTGTGGGAGGAAAATACTTAGTGATAAAAGCATCTTTGCACTTATTCCAAGAATTGATACTATTATGAGGCAAAGAAGAGAACCATCATTGTCCACATCTTTTTTCTTTTACATATCGCATAATTCCACGAAGGTATTAAGATGGGACGCGGCATCCTCATTAGGAGTACCGGAAAATTGGTCTTTCATAATAAGATTCAGCAAAGCAGTATTAATATCACAAGTCTCCGCACTAGTGGTGGGAGGAGCAAGCGGAGTGCCAATAAAATCATTGTTGTTGGTATTTGATAAGTCACATAACATGGTGTTCCCTTGAGTCATGATGACCACACAACAAGATTGCACTCAAAAACAGATCCGGCAAGAAAACGGCGAACGGGACAAAGAGAGGCAAATAAAACGACAAATTTTTGTGAAGTTGGGGAGAGGAAAACGAGAGGCAAATGGAGAATAATGTAAATTGCAAGGAGATGAGATTTGTGATTAGGAACCTGGTTATGTTGAAGATCCTCCCCGGCAACGGCACCAAAAATTCTCCTTGATGGTAGCTGGAACTACGTCGGTATTTCCCGGGAGAGGGAGGGATGATGTAGCACAACAACGGTAGGTATTTCCCTCAGTTATGAAACCAAGGTATCGAACGAGTAGGAGAACCAAGCAACACAACGTAAGCAGCACCTGCACACAAATAACAACACCTCGCAACCCGACGTGTTAAAGGGGTTGTTAATCCCTTCCGGGGTACGGCGCCTCAAGATAGGCAAACAGACATGAGGTAAATTGTAGTAGATTGATAGATCGAATGCCAAATAAAATAAATAAAGATAAAATGCAGCAAGGTATTTTTGTACTTTTTGGTTTAATAGATCTGAATAAAAATGCAAAGGAAAAGTAGATCGCAAGGAAAATATATGAGAAAGAAGACCCGGGGGTCGTAGGTTTCACTAGTGGCTTCTCTCGAGAAAAATAGAAAACAGTGGGTAAACAAATTACTGTTGGGCAATTGATAGAACTTCAAATAATTATGACGATATACAGGCAATGATCACTACATAGGCATCACTTCCAAGATTAGTAGACCGACTCCTGCCTGCATCTACTACTATTACTCCACACATCGAACGCTATCCAGCATGCATCTAGTGTATTAAGTTCATGGAAAAATGGAGTAATGCAATAAGAACGATTACATGATGTAGACAAGATCCGTTTATCTATATGGAGGTAGATATAGATCTTGTCTTTTTATCCTTAGTAGCAACGATACATACGCGTCGGTTCCCTTTCTGTCACTGGGATCAAGCACCGTAAGATCGAACCCACTACCGGGCACCTCTTCCCATTGAAAGATAAATATAGATCAAGTTGGCCAAACAAAACCCAAATATCGGAGAAGAAATACGAGGCTTTAAGAGATCAAAGAAACACAAATAACTTTCATGGATATAAAAAGATATGACTGATCATAAACTCGAAGTTCATCAGATCCCAACAAACACAAGCAAAAAGAGTTACATCATATGGATCTCCAAGAGACCATTGTATTGAGAATTCAGCGAGAGAGAGAGAAAGCCATCTAGATACTAACTACGGACCCGAAGGTCTACAAAGAACTACTCACACATCATCGGAGAGGCGCCAATGGAGGTGGTGAACCGCATCCGAGATGGTGTCTAGATTGGATCTAGTGGTTCTGGACTCTGCGGTGGCTGGATGAATATTTCGCTGATGCCTTTAGGGTTTTTGGAATATTATGGTATTTATAGAGCAAAGAGGCGGTCCGGGGGGCACGCGAGGTGGGCACAACCCACCAGGGCACACCTGGGCCTCCTGGCATGCCCTGGTGGGTTGTGCCCCCCTCGAGGAACCCCCCAGGTGCAACCAGGGCCCATTGCCTTTCTTCTAGCCCATAAAAAATCATTCTAAAGTTTCGTGGCATTTGGACTCCATTTGATATTGATTTTCTGTGATGTAAAAAACATGGAAAAAACAGCAACTGGCACTTGGCACTATGTCAATAGGTTAGTACCAAAAATGATATAAAATGACTATAAAATGATTATAAAACATCCAAGATTGATAATAAAACAACATGGAACAATAAAAAATATAGATACGTTGGAGACGTATCATAGACCGCCCAGTGCGAGGGTTGGGCCTAGCCCTCGCCGTATTTCCTCAAGACGGGGTCACATTATCGTGAGTATCTTCTCGTCTTTGTGAGCTCCCAATACACTAAGGGTTTGGGTATTTGATCTGAGTTGGCCACTGGCCCATACGCACTAACCGCTATCCGGGAACAGTTATGGGTACTCGACGTCATACGTTTCTTCCAAAAGCTCTGTTAGACATCTAGTTTAGCATTGTGGCACGGCTGGGCCGGTGCCATCCATGACAGAGGTGGTGACTGGGTCCGCCCTATGCGCAACGACCCGGAGTGCAAAGGGTGATGGGCCCAAGACCCCGGAGCGCTTGGGATGTAGATCGGCGGGGACCTCTCTACGGAGCCTAGGTAGGACTATGACGTGTTGATCTTCCAAGGCCGAGCATGACCCAGGAAAGTGAGTCTGGCCAGAGTAATCAAGCATGTTGGGTAATGTGGTGCACCCCTATAGGGAAGTCTATCTATTCGAATAGTCGTGCCGACGTTAACGTATGCTTGGAGTTGTATCCCGATCTATTACAACTAGAAATGGATACTTGAGATATGAGATGGATATGATGGCTCTAGGATTTCTTTCTCACATGGAGTCGAGAAAGGATCTCTGGGCGCTAATTCTACAACATGCTTGTTAATTATAAAATGCTATTTTGTATGCTTTTGAATGATGCAAGATGCTTGAAGATGCTAGTCTTCGATAGGCTATTCTTTCCCTTCTATTCTGGCATTCTGTGGTTCAGTCCACAGATACAGCCCCATCCCTTTGATACTGATGCATACTTAGCATAGTTCTGATGTAAGTCTCACGAGTACTTTGGATGAGTACTCACGATTGCTTTGCTACCTATTTTTCCCCTATACCCGGTTGCTGCGATCAGACGGTGGATCCTAGGAGCCAGATGCCACCATCGACGACTATTAATACCCCGACGAAGCCTACTACTACGTGGAGACCGTCTACGACCAAGAGTAGTTAGGAGGTCCCAAGCAGGCGGCCTTGCCTTTTCGATATGTATCTTGTTTGTGCTTGCCTTCTTAAGGTAGTCTTGTTTAACCTTATGTATGTACTCACATATTGTTGCTTCCGCTGACTCTTGTGTATTCGAGCTCCTGTATTCGCACCCTCGAGGCCCTTGGCTTGTAGTATGAGGCTTGTATTATTTTAATTTGTATCTAGAGTTATGTTGTGATATCTTCCTGTGATTCCCTGATCTTGATCGTTCATATTTGTGTGTATGATTAGTGTACAATTGAATCGGGGGTGTCGCAGCCGCATCAGATGATTTGTTACCAAGCACTGGAGGATGTGTCAAATAAATGAATTAAAAGTAGTGTAAAATAAGCATTGTGGCGAGAAAACAAAAGAGATATAAATAGAAGGGGAATTGCAAAGTGAAAAAATATTTCCAAGTTAATTGGCCAGGCGGGGATGGATGGACGCAAAATTGTTGGAATATACCTTTGGGCACTGAGTTGTTGATTTGCGGCATTAAAATATCATTAGCATGCTTCATGGCAATTTCAATGTCATCTCCTAGGTTTTCATTTGATTGCACACTCATTCCTTTGCAATAGATCCATCTTCAATTAGAATGTGACTGGAAGGAGATACTATGTTCTCAAGAATAGGAATTTTCTGAACTAGCACAGGAGCACTCGGATATCCATCTGAGACTTGCTTGTTTAGAGTCAGATTGAGCACACTAACAACAGCTAGAACTTGCTCATTTACTAACTGAGTTTGCTCGCTGACAGAAACTAAGTGTCCAGAAAGAGGACTTCTATGCAGTTGTACTGTTGCAGTGTTGATATCTCGAAATTCTATCTGAATTTTCTCAATATCTTTTGTTCTATCCTCGGGACCTGGTGCTTTCGGGAATAGCATTGATGCAGTGAGATTTGCATCTGTAAGTTACTCCTTTTCTTTTTGAACTGGCTCATAAATAGTACCTGAGATCTCAATAAGAGTGATAACAACAATTTGGGTGCCATCATTTGTCTGACTCAAAGAAGCATGAGGATGAAGAGTGTTTTCAGAATGAATCCCATTGTTAATAGCTGAAGGTGATTCCTTAGTTTCCTAGACTTGCTGACAAACTGAAGCTTGCTTTGGAACTCCACTGGGAATTTGAACTTGATTGTAATTGTTGGTGTGGCTGAAGGTAACACGAGGACTAGGAGTGACTGCAAAAAGATCTTCACATATAGAACCTCTAGTAGGCTCACTGCTTGTCTGAACTAAGTGATTGTGGGTGTGAACTGGTTCAATGAGATTATTCCTGTTGCTGCATGTTGAAAGAAGAACAATGGGATTCCTGGTTGAAATTTCAGTTTTGTTGAGTTGGTGGTCTGAATTTGGCTGTAATGACATGACAGTTGCTTAAAGTTCAGAAAACATATTCTGGACATGCTATTCATGTAACTTTTTCCCTATTTCATCATGCTTCACAACAACTTGGGATATTATTTGCAAAAACTATTAGTTTCACCAAAAAAAGGTAGAAAATATTCAAATGTACAAAAATATAGTTATGTTATCAAAATGAACTTGCAAAACAAAATCTATTACAAAACCAAAAATAGCACAGAACCCGAATTTTGAAGCGTTGGTTGAAGTAGATGCAACATCTAAGATGCCATTATAGTTGGGAATGGCATTTTCTTCAGTGAGAATATTCTGTGGGGCTTTGGATAACTTTTCCTCAGCCAATATGATTGCACGTGCACTATAAGGTTTCCTTGATATGTCTCTCAGCTGAACAAAAAAAGGAAGTCAACACAAGTGTTCCGCTTGTTCTTAACCATTATACTTGCAAGAAAAAAGTAAATAGGTGCTCAACCAAATTAAATTGTTGTTAAAAAGTATTGTAACTTCTTCATAGATGCAGATGAAATGGAATAGAAAATAATTCAATGCAACAACTAGTTGATTTGTTATTATTTCAAAAGGATTACATCAACTAGTAAAATTCAGTTGGATTGCAACAACTAGTAAATAGGTCCTCAACCATACTAGCTTCTTATTGTTTCAAATGGCGAACTTCAGTTGTACTTTACTCTTCTTAATAAAAGATTTGTTCCTTCTTTTTTGAGATTAGAAGCACAACAAGTTTACTAAATTTAAATCGAAAAATAAAATACCAATAGAACATGCTTACTACTAATAATCCCAATGCAAAAGGCTTCTCCGAAGCTATGTTCAAGTCCACCAAAGTTAGATAGGCAAAGTCTTCATTCTGAACATGTGGCATTCTAGGCACTCCATAGTTGTTTCATTATTGGTGAAGTTAATGAAGTCCAGATAAGCAATCTAGGGAGGTTGGAGACCAGAAGACGAGACGAAAGTATGAATCAGGGACTATAAAAATGTAGAAGTGAACGTATAAACACCTTCATTATCAAAAGGCATATAACAAGTAGTTAAATTAGGAAAACACATATTAACATTATAAAAAGGTGAAAAGAAGGAAAAAAAGAAAACTTACAGTAGCTAAAGATAAGCATCCACCAACATAATTGGAATTGTTCAAGGGAACTTCCACTCTATTTAACTGATTAGTGATGAAATTTTCAATTTGCTTGTTGTTCAAGTGATCAATGCAAAATTGAGCCAAAACATAGGTTTTCATCTTGGTTATGTCATGGATCCCATAAAGAAGTTTCCAATTTGCAAAATTTTGAGTGGTTGGGCAGAAAACAATGCTAACGAATAGAAACATGAAGTTGCAGATAAAACCTCTCTCAGTCTCATCATTCTTCATCATAGTTACTATATTTTACATTAGTATATTCTTCTGGCAAATATCAAGGTACTAAGACAGAAGCTCTAAAACTCTAGCCACGACAACTTCATCTTCACTGTCAAGAGGAAAAGGCACAGAACCAGAGCGAATGCCAAAAACTTGAGTTACCATCTCTCTTCTCAGATGGATTATCTTTTGTCTCTTTTGAAAACTCCAGGTCCATTACAATTTAAATGGTCAGCGATCCATTGCAGGATTGGAATAGGGATCATTAGATGAGGATGAATATTCAGAAGATTGTCAACCTCATATTTGGAAACATACTCCTTTCGTTTTTCAGTTAAATCTGCAAGTTCCTTATGCCATCTAATAGTAGAGAATTTGTGCTTAATAGTACCGATAGGATATTTGTAAATTCTAGGCATTTGGATAGTTGAGGAAGAACTGTATAATAATAATAATAATAATAAAAAGTAAGGTGGTGAACAACCATTAGTTCAAGAACATGAGCACTAATTAGTATCACTGAGAGTTATATTATTCTCAAAGAAAGGTACTATGACACTGAAAACATCAATACATTAATAAAAACAGGACAACAAATGAATAAGGTTTCTAGCATTGGATTATGAACACACCTAAAATGAAATAGAGACATAAAACCATGGATTATCATAAAAAAGCTACAACCACTTAGGTTAAGAAAAACAACTACAACTCCCTGGATTATGTCCAAAAAAAGTTTGGGTGCTTCATCATTGCTGGGGTTTCTGATCCACGGGCACCTATGGGACCGGCGGACCGGGTCCCTTTTGGTTCGGCGGGGGGCGGAGGCTGCGCAAAGAGCAGATCGAGGCGAAGCAAGCGGGCGGTTGGTCGTGCGAGGAGTAAATCGAGGCGAAGCACGCGAGCGATTTACCCAGGTTCGGGCCGCAAGGATGCGTAAAACCCTACTCCTGCTTTGTGGATTGGTATTGATTTCTAGCTCGGGAGCGAGCATGAGTGTGTGGAATTGCTGAACCTCGCGAGAGCTCTCGAGGTGGCCGACCCCCTCTACGTTGCACACGGGCCTCCTTTTATACTCAAGGGGTGACCGACATGGAGCAACGGGGGCCAAGGGCAAAAATGGAAAGGGTGCCGTGGGTAGGCACAGCTAGGTGCTGTAGTAGGCACAGCTAGCTGCTACAGCGTTATCATACCTAACCCTGACGGCAGGGGACAAGGGCATTAAATGCCTGTCTGTGTCGCCTAGACAGCACCGAAAGGGACCGCTAGGGACGCCACCGTCTTGCCACGATGGTTGTCTTGTCAGCGCCTGCGTGCCACCGCACGCCCCTAGCTGCACAGCCTCCTGCCACGTGCGCTTGGGAGGGGCCCCAGAGCGACACGTGGGTGGATGTGCTGGAGCGCGGGCGTGGAGTGGGAGCTTGCCGCGGCAAGCGCCTTGCCGCGGCCGTCAACTTGTCGCTTCCGGGAGCTTGTCGCTCACCGGGCCTTGTCGGGGCGCGTAGCGCGCCGCGGCAAGTTCCTTGGAATGCCTTGGATGGCCTTCCCGGCAAGCGCCTCTTGCCGGGGCCTTGGGGCGCTTCTGATGGCCTTCCCGGCAAGCTCCTCTTGCCGGGGCCTTGCCTTCTTTCCGGAAAGCTCCTCTTGCCGGGGTCTTGTCTTAAGTACTTTGTTCTTGAATGGTCTTCAAAAGGACCACGGAGGATCTTGGCGGTGACCTGGCAGGCCTTGCCGTGGGACGCTGCGACTGCCCGTGCACGAGTTCGGGGTACTAAGGGTACCCCTACTTTAGTACACCGACAGGAGCCCCCGGGCCTTGGCCAGACACGGTGCCGAGCGCTGTTGGGCCAGGCCCAAAACAGTGCACGGGCACGCGCGGCCTAGGTCACGCCGCATATCTCTCCGCTTCCATCGCGCACGCCCGCAACGGCGCGCGTCGAACGCGGCGTCGTGGGTGACGCGGGCGGCGCGCGCGCCTGGGGCTAAGCCCCGCGAGCATGCGTCAAGCCATGATGAAGGGGAACGGCCCACGCCCTCTTCTCCAAACGGAGGTAGGCGTGGGGGCGTGGCACATTTACTGGACGGGGCCGATGCGCCAAGCATCGAGGAGCCCCAGCCGGGCGTTTACTTGAAAGCCGGCGAAGGCGTCTTCATCAACCTCCCCTGGGCATCAAGCTCCAGGGCGCCGGTCGAGGGGGAGGTCTTCGACGGGGAAGTGCTTGCCTCTGCGGGTCTGAAGCTGGTCGATGCGCCAAGCAGCAGTAGCAACGAGCCCGAAGAGGAGCGGCTGCTGCACAGGTTGATGTCGCTCTACCGCGCGCGACAAGCCAAGCTGGAGTCCCGCGAGGCGCTTGTCGCGAAGGCGGGAGCAGACATTGAGAAGCGCGCAGAGGAGCTCGCGGGTTTCCACCGGGAAGCCGTCCGATCCTTGGCAGAGGAGTGGGAGCAGCTCGCTGAGGCGAAGAAGGCCTTTCTCCTCGAGAAGGCCGAAGCCGAAGAGCTGCAGCGACTTGCCGCCGTGAAGCTAGCCGCGGAAGTAGGCGAGCAGGCGCAGCGGAAGGTCAACCTCGACACTCACGAGGAGGAGCTTGCCGCGCGCGAGGAGAAGCTGGGCGGAGCCCTCAAGCAAACGGAGGACGCTGCCGCCGCTACCGAGGCCGCCAAAAAGGTGCTGGAGATGAAGGTGGTGCAGCTGGAGGCTGACCGCAAAGCATATGGCGAAGAGCTCAGTGCCGCCAAGGACTCCAACGCCACCCTTGAGTCGAGGTTGGTCGCTTTGACCAAGGCGCTGGACGGCGCCAAGGAGCGGGAGGCGGCCCTGAAGAAGGAAATCAATGCCGACAAGGCGTTGCTGGAGAGTGCTGCCACCACCCAAAAAGCCTTTAGGGATACGGTGGAGCACTGGACAGAGAGCCTCGTGAACGCCGCCGGGGACATCGATAAGGAGCTGGCGCAGCTGGGGGTGGAGGACTTCGGGTACTCCTCCGACGAGAACCTCCAACCTAGCGCCAAGCTCACTATGTTCTTCCAAGGCGTGGCGACGGCGCTCCAGCGGCTCCGGGATGAGATCCCGAAGCGGCTGGCCGACGAGTCGCGCGAGATCTGCGCGGGAGCCCTTCAGAAGGTGTTGATGAAGGTGGCCTTCCGCAATCCAGGCCTCTGCCTCCACAACGTCCTCAGATCCTTGCCACCTGATATCGATCAGGAAGAGCTCAAGGCCCTTGTCGCACCCATTGTGGACAAGGTGAGCGGGATCAAGAGGGTCGAGGGCGACCGCGTCGACTAGGCCGTCGGCTCCCTTCTTTCCTTGTCGCCTCTAGCTATGTCATAGAAGACATTTATTAGAGCTGCGACAAGCTATTTTGTAATATAATTTTCTTCTGAATAGGCATTGCAATGTTATTCCCTTTACTCGACTCCTCCCTTTGTATGTTTTTACCCTACGCATTTAGGGAACCTGCCGGCGCAGGCATCCAGACCGCGAGCGCTGAGCGCGGAACTAGCAGTGCCGCTACCGGCAAGAAACCTTGTCGCAGCCAGCTGCAGCTCACTTAAGTTGCTGAGCGGGGCTCGAAGCAAAGTAAGGGCCCGGCTAGTGTAGCAACTAGCCGCAGCTAACTTACGTTGTTGAGCAGGCTCGAAACAATGCAAGGGCGCGGCTAGTGTAGCAACCAGCCGCAGCTCACCTAATGTTGTTGAGCGAGCTCGAAACAACGCAAGTGCGCAGCCAGCTACGAGTTGGCTCCTCCGCGCACAGGTTTTCCATACAAAGCGCAGTCGTTCAAGGGAGATAACTTGAAATTTAAAAGATTTGGCTGCTCAAACTTTGGCAACTTAGCTTTTCTGTCGTTTGCTTCCCGGCAAGACAAAATTCTTGAACGACGCCTGGTCCATACCCTTCTCTTCTCCCCTTTCCCCCCGGCAAACTTGTGGGCGAGGGATCCTTTCTTTCCTTGGAAGAAGGAAGAAAAGAAAGAAGAGAAAATAAAGATAGAGAGCCTAGCAGCTCGTCAACGCTTGCCGTGGTGTTGGTGCTGCACAAATGTCAGATCATATATGCCAGAAATTAGAAAGCATAAAATCGACAAAATGTGCGGAGCACGCGGGCTCTACTACGCACGGGATCTGCGCCCGGCCTCGTACAAAGGATTACATGCAACAGCGGCAAGACTTTGTACAAGAGGTGGTTGCCGGAACGGGTTCCGGCAACCGCGCCTTACGGGTAAAACTCACGAAGATGCTCGATGCTCCAGGAGTTGCTCACTGGGATGCCATCTTCGGTCTCAAGGCGGCCGGCGCCGGGCCCAGTGACTCGTTTCACCCGGTAAGGGTCTTCCCATTCCGGCGTCAACTTTGTATGTTTTTATCCCACGCTTTTAGGGAACTTGCCGGCGCAGGCATCCAGACCGCGAGCGCTGAGCGCGGAACTGGCGGTGCCGCTACCGGCAAGAAACCTTGTCGCAGCTAGCTGCAGCTCACTTAAGTTGCTAAGCGGGGCTCGAAGCAAAGTAAGGGCGCGGCTAGTGTAGCAACTAGCCGCAGCTAACTTACATTGTTGAGCAGGCTCGAAACAATGCAAGGGTGCGGCCAGTGTAGCAACTGGCCGCAGCTCACCTAATGTTGTTGAGCGAGCTCGAAACAACGCAAGTGCGCAGCCAGCTACGAGTCGGCTCCTCCGCGCACAGGCTTTTCATACAAGGTGAGCCGATCCAGGGGAGACAACTCAAAAATTAGAGATCTGGTTGCTCAGGCTTTGGCAACTTATCTGTTCTGGGTGTGTTGACGTGCATGGTGGCCTTGGGCGCTCCGAGATCCACCAGCTCGATCTTGATCCAGCGAGCGCATGGTACCGTGAGTACCATGACGCTGCCGGTCCCGCGCCTCCTGAGATGGGCGCGGTGCATGCACGGACGCCGAGGTCTTGGAGGGCGCCCGGTCGTTGTGGGAGCCGGCCACGCCGCCGATGGGCAGCGCAGCCTTGCCCTGGGACCTGGCAACACCGAGAGTTCCCTCGTCGATGCATGCCCTTCCGCCGGCGCCTGCCCCACCGTCCGTTTGCTCCGGCGGTGGGTAGCTCGACGCGGATGGAGCAGCTGCCTCCGAAACCTTCTTCTTCGGTGGCATGTTGATGAAGAAGATGAAGATCTAGCTCGCAAGAACGCCGGATCTGATTCGCACAACGTCGACGCCCCCTACCTGGCGCGCCAGAGATGCCGGGGTTTCTGATCCACGGGCACCTATGGGACCGGCGGACCGGGTCCCTTTTGGTTCGGCGGGGGGCGGAGGCTGCGCAAAGAGCAGATCGAGGCGAAGCAAGCGGGCGGTTGGTCGTGCGAGGAGTAAATCGAGGCGAAGCACGCGAGCGATTTACCCAGGTTCGGGCCGCAAGGATGCGTAAAACCCTACTCCTGCTTTGTGGATTGGTATTGATTTCTAGCTCGGGAGCGAGCATGGAGTGTGTGGATTGCTGACCTCGCGAGAGCTCTCGAGTGGCCGGGACCCCTCTACGTTGCACACGGGCCTCCTTTTATACTCAAGGGGTTACCGACATAAGAGCAACGGGGGGCCAAGGGCAAAATGGAAAGGTGCCTGTGGGTAGGCACAGCTAGGTGCTGTAGTAGGCACAGCTTAGCTGCTACAGCGTTATCATACCTAACCCTGACGGCAGGGGACAAGGGCATTAAATGCCCGTCTGTGTCGCCTAGACAGCACCGAAAGGGACCGCTAGGGACGCCATCGTCTTGCCACGATGGTTGTCTTGTCAGCGCTTGTGTGCCACCGCACGCCCCTAGCTGCACAGCCTCCTGCCACGTGCGCTTGGGAGGGGCCCCGGAGCGACACGTGGGTGGATGTGCTGGAGCGCGGGCGTGGAGTGGGAGCTTGCCGCGGCAAGCGCCTTGCCGCGGCCGTCAACTTGTCGCTTCCGGGAGCTTGTCGCTCACCGGGCCTTGTCGGGGCGCGTAGCGCGCCGCGGCAAGTTCCTTGGAATGCCTTGGATGGCCTTCCCGGCAAGCGCCTCTTGCCGGGGCCTTGGGGCGCTTCTGATGGCCTTCCCGGCAAGCTCCTCTTGCCGGGGCCTTGCCTTCTTCCCGGCAAGCTCCTCTTGCCGGGGTCTTGTCTTAAGTACTTTGTTCTTGAATGGTCTTCAAAAGGACCACGGAGGATCTTGGCGGTGACCTGGCAGGCCTTGCCGCGGGACGCTGCGACTGCCCGTGCACGAGTTCGGGTACTAAGGGTACCCCTACTTTAGTACACCGACAATCATAGTTGCATAAACCTTTTAAAAAAGCAACTCTACAAATCTCACACATGGATAACACCACACCTACGAAAAACAGATGATCTCCTAACCCTACTTGTCATAGATCAAGTTTAAGTTCAGCCATCATCTTAAAACAATACAAAACTAATAAGCACCACATCTTCCAAGTTCATGTTCTATTCTTGCGTTAATATCCTATATCAAAACTACAATCACCACATCTTATATTAGTTCAATTACAACCTCTAGTCTACGAGCAAAAAAAAAAGTAGTGAGCACCAGAACTGTAGATATGAGAAAGAACAACATCACCACACATGTTCATCCATCGTATAATAGCTCAAGTACAAGTACTAGTTCTAAACTACAACAGTATAAATGTATCATCAAAACTATCACCAGTGCATAAATATGTACATGGAAAAATTATAACATCCCAATTTTCAATTTGGATGTTAATCATTAGGTTATCATATGCATCCATAATTTGTGCATTTTCCGAATTTGTTTTATTTCGAATTTTGATCCTAAAAACCTTAAGCAACTCAAGGACCAATTGAGAGAGTTGGAGGTTTTCATAAAAATATATTTTTGAATTTTTCAAAATTGGTAAATTGGATCAAAGTGGTTTTATTCAATTTATTTTTCCAATTATTTCAAATAAATAAAATAATGAGAGAAGATAATGACTTCTTCAAAAACAGCTAGGAAATATTGGAAATTTAATTTTTAATAAAATTATGTTTATTTTAATATTTATTTGCTATTTTATTCAGTTGAATTTTATTAAATTAGGGAAAAAGATGCATTTTTAAAAATTGCATTTAGTCCAAAAAAATGTTCATGTGATCCCAAATGATAGGAGGGGATGGTGAAAATTATTTCTGGAATTTTAGGAATTTTATTTTGATTTTGATTTTTCTAGATGTTAATCATTAGGTCATCATATGCATCCATAATTTGTGCATTTTTTTAATTTGTTTTATTTGGAATTTTGATCCTAGAAACCTTAAGCAACTCAATGACCAATTGAGAGAGTTGGAGGTTTTCATAAAAATCTATTTTTGAATTTTTCAAAATTGATAAATTGGATCAAAGTGGTTTTATTCAAATTATTTTTCCAATTATTTCAAATAAATAAAATAGTGAGAGAAGATAATATGACTTCTTCAAAAACAGCTAGGAAATATTGGAAATTTAATCTTGAATAAAATTATATTTATTTGAATATTTGTTTGCTATTTTATTTAGTTGAATTTTATTAAATTAGGGGAAAAGATGCATTTTTAAAAATTGCATTTATTCCAGAAAAAATGTTCATGTGGTCCCAAATAATAGGAGGGGATGGTGAAAATTATTTTTGAAATTTTAGGATTTTTATTTTATTTTTATTTGGATTTTTCTTAGCGGCGTTATTTAAAAAAGTTTTTTTGATCGACTGGGCTGAAGCCCAGCCGGCCCAGCAGCGCGCCGCCCCGTCTGAGTCCGGCTCCTGCATGACACCGCCACCGCGCCGCCATCGGCTTCCATGCCGAGGTTGGACGCCTCTGCCGCCTTGCCCCTCCCCCATGTCACGCCCCTCCCCCCGCCCCCTTAAAGGTCGAGGCCCACGACCCTCCTCCACAAGCCGAGCTGTCACCGCCTACCACCGCTGTCGCCTCCCGCCTGCGCTGCCCCACGCCGACGCCGCCCCATGCCGCCACCACCTCGCCGGAGTTCGTCGCCGCCGTCGTCGGTTTTCTCCGCCCAAACCGCCGAACCGGTATAAACCGAACCCCGATCCACTTTTCATTTTTGGTTTTTTAGAATACCTGGTTTATTATTAGGTTAGTTTAGTTAGCGAACGTTCATTCGTTTAGATCTGTCAACGAATGTTTTCGTTCGTTCGTCTCTGTTAGCGGACGTTCGCCCGATAGATTTTTCTCGTTCTGTTTATTTTTGGCCAAGGATCTATCCGTAATTATTTCTATTGCTGATTAGTCCCTGATCGTTAAACGATCACTACTTTTTGCTCGTTTGTCGAAATACAATGAAACCAACGCCAAATTCTTCGTTACTATCCCCTATGTTCAGATAATCAACTTAAACATGTTTTTGAAAGTATAAAATTTGGTTTCAAATAGATTTGAATTTGAACTTCTTTTGATCGTAATCTGAGTTTCGTATCTCCGTTTTGATTGATTCTTTTTGCAAATTGAAGCTCTTCACTTGAACTTTCTGTTTAGATCTTTTTATTTGGTTTTACCTTTGCATCTTATGTTCGAGTGCTTATGTATGCTATTGTTTGTTTATGATAGAGTATCCGGAGTGCAAAGCTTGCTACTGCGAATCTCTAGGGTTTTCCGATCGTCAGCAATGCAAGTTATACTTTGATCATATCTGTTTATTACCTAGTTTTTTATGCATTAGTTTCAACCCCAAACATTGCATGAGTAGGATTGTGAACATGTGGTTACTATTAAGTAGTTGATGAGGTAGGAACCTATTGTATTTTTATCAACCCCGGGATTATATGCTTTGTTACTTATTGCTTAGCCATGCTCATAGACGGGGATTGGTATGTGAGAATCATGCAAGTTGTGAGAGATTATAACTAAGGCAAACTTAAGGTGGCTACTTTAATACACATCTGGGTGGATTGGTTGCGGGCACCTGGAGCAATCGAGTGTTATCCTAGTATATCCCGGAATACCCGTGTGATCATCCTATGGAATGCCACCCAGGCTCAAAGGGATCATAATATTATTCATGCTCAGAAACTTCCGTGTGCAGCCACAAGCCATTATGGGCTCTGGCATAGTTGAGTAAGTTGTGTGACCTCTTTCAGTGATAGGCTAGCAGATGTAGGGGAAAGTAGGTGGTACTGTCTACCCAGAGTAAAAAGTTAATGTTTCAGAAAGACTATGTCTCGATCATCCGATCATGGATGTGGTCGAGTCTTGTGGGGAAAAGTGCGCAAACCTCTGCAGAGTGTATAAACTAATCATGGTTAGCCGTGTCCCCGGTTATGGACATCTTGAGTATCTGGTATTTGAATTATTGATTGATCTCGTCACTTTACTTAATGAATTTGTTGGGTTATTAATATTCTTTTGGGAATTGAGTTGGGGGAACCTTCTCAATAATGGAATAAACTTGGTAGTTAAATAAAATCTATTCCTTTGTTGTAGGGAAAAATTAGCTTTATGCAAATGTTCAACTTAGAGCCTCCACCAGCCAAATATGCATGTAGTGATAGTTTTATTACATCATTATTCTCTATAGATCTTGGCAGCATATTCCATGTGCTGACCTACACGGCTGCAACGTATCATGTTGCAGAATTTTTAGACGAAGAGTAAGGTGCGATAGGTCGTTGTCATGCACTCAGTTTTGCCATGGAGTTGGATGGACTCATTTATCTTCGATGCTTCCGCAAGTTAGTTAGATGACCTTCGGCCATATTATTGTAATAAGTACTCTTTATGAGACACTCGATGTAATAAGAGTGTGATTGAAGTCTGTTATAAATCCTCGAGTACTGTGTGTGTCAGCAATACCGATCCAGGGATGACACTTAAGCACAGAGACTACGGTCCATTGGGATCAGGTCGCTACAAGATGGTATCAGAGCACACACTGACTGTAGGACGCGACCACTAGGAAAAGCCACATGATACTCTTCTCTACTCATTTCTAACTCTTCTCTATTTCTACACTATAGATGTCAGGCCCAAGGAACAAGTTTACTCAACCGGATGACGACACCCCTTTCGGACAACACTTGAAGGAAGTCACTAGGTACCTGAACATCGGCATACCAAGCTTCACCAGAACCTTCACTGCCACTTTACCAGAAGAGGAGCGTTGGATGATTCAAGTTCATGTTCTAGGAAGGACTTTTGCACCAATTACTGAGCCCATCGAGTTTTCCTTTGATGCACCAACCTAGAGTTTAGGAAAGAGGATGGCCGCCCACATCGCCGTTGGACGCATAGGAGAGGTGTACAACAAGGATCTTAAGAACACCACCTACCAGATACGTGGATGCCAAGACGAGCAATGGGAGATGATTTGCACCAGGAAGGATAATTCTATTGCAGCCTACATACAGGAGTTGAACCAGCACATTCGTCGTTACGAGAACCAGATGTGCGCTAACGTGATAGATACAAAGAAGGTGATGACCTGGAACATGCAGCTAGAAGAGGAACTCAAGGCCACACGTGATGGATATGAAGAAGAAATTGCCGTACTACTGGAGCAGAATGAAGACCTGAAGAGGAAGCTAGGACTACCCGTGGTGAAGCCCGAGCCTGGAGTGGACATTCATTCTAAAGACTACATCATACTAGATGACACAGACACCGACCACGACAGCGATGATGACTATGAAGACAAAGCTGGAGCAGATATTATGGAGTCTTCCACCGATCAAAATTTCTAGTCGACCACCATATTACCATTAGTATTCTTCCAAGTAGATAGAAAGCATTGCGAGATTTTGTAATAGTAGCTTAGATCGATTGTATGAATCTTGTTTGAATTGAGTGGTGTTGTCGGGGATATACCCCGCGGCGTAAACCGACCGGAAGTATAAACCGGCCAGACTAGGCGTTTCATTGGTAAACCGCCAGAGGATTGGCGGTTTACGTGATTGGCGGTTTACATGTCTGGCGGTTTACGTGTCTGGCGGTTCACTGGTATGACGATTCACGAGCCTGAAGACTCATTGGTGATCCGGTGCGTGTTCTGGACGGATGACAAGGCCCAGAAAGCCGGTTTATGTTAATGGTGGGCCGGTTTAAGAGGAAAGGCATGATGAATATTTACTTTACAAGGAGTTAAGACCAGGACTTGTATCCGGTTTGTATTAGAGATAGACTAGTCCTAATCCTAATAGGACTCCACATGTAACCCGCCCCTTCAACATATATAAGGAGGGGCAGGGCTCCCCAAAAGGGAGAAGATTCACAAGTTCCACAAGTTGGACAAGTTAGGTTTAGACAATAGCTCTCAAAATAAAGCACTCTTGTAACCGTGATCATCATCATCAATATCAATGAAGCAGGATGTAGGCTTTTACCTCCACCGTGAGGGGCCGAACCTGGGTAAAACATCGTGTCTCTCGTCCCGCTCAACCCCTCTCAAGCTACCACATAGATGCGTTGGCCTTGTGACTAAGTCCTGACACTAAGGACATCTGCCGTGACAATTCCATGACAGTTGGCGCCCACCGTGGGGCTTGCGCACGGTGGTGTTTGAGTTCTTGGAGGGATTTTTTTCCAAGGTTTCGAGAAGCTCGCAATTGGACGGATGAAGAAGTATGAGTTTTGATTTCAAAACAAATTAGGGTTTGGAGTTTCTGCTGTGCGCCTCCGACGCAACGTGATTCGTCGGATCTGAAGTTAAAATCAACTTTGCTGCACGGACTGATGATGCTGGATAAACTGGCATGGGACAGCGCGGACGTCTTGAACCGTTGTGCGCGTCGCTGCAGATCGAGAAGGATCGCGTGTATCATCGCACATGTTGCTAGGTGATCCTCGAATTCGACTTCACTGTTTTGCATCCACACGTGACCGGTTAATCCGTCCGGATTAAGTATCAATCATGATGTCAGATGCAAAAACCGAGTCAGCAAGGGGACGAGACTAGTCCGGTCAAGTTACTGTGCAGAATCGGTCCACCACTCAGACTCGTCCCTGCCATAACCCGTCGCTCCTCCGCAAGCCGTCCGACGGGTCATCCCCACCTTCTACTCAGTTGTGTGCCCGGACGCCCGTCGCTTTGACCGGCCTAGCACGCCTGAAACCTCACCTTCGTGGCATCATCGAACCTCCAAGCAGCTGAAGACTGCCGCCGCTTCACCTCGTTGCCAGGAGCTTACCTCTGCTGAAAAAGTTGGCCCTGCCGTGTCCTTGGCCGCATGTTGAGCCGGCATGTCTTGCTGAACCGTCGTGGCCTTCCGCCGTCTTGTGGCCGAGCGCCTCACTGTTTTTACTCGAAGCGCATGACTTTCCATCCGAATGCTGTTGTCCCTGTGCAAAGGAATCAAGTGGTAGTACCAAGGAGTATTATTCCAAGCAATGAAGATACGCAAGCTTAAATTAGCTACTGTACCTACGAGCAGATTGGGGGAAAACTATGCAACAGTGTACATGCATATACAGTGGTGGCAGATCAAAGACAGTGCCTAGCTTCCAGTCACTCCTGCTCTACTTCGCCGGGGCTCTCTCGCTGCAGCCCAAGTCGCCACTGGCTGGTCAAAGTTGCCGCAAGTAAAAACGACCAGGTGGTATCCATCTAAAGTTTATTTTATTAAACATATTGTTTTTATCAAAGAACAATTACTTGGTCTTGTAATATTTTTGTAGGACCGTTACAAAAAGGTGTCGCCTAAGGGGGCGCATCAACATCACTTTTTGCATTGGTGTTTGTCCGTGCTAGGATGCTCGACGGATATACGTGCAAGTCACCGCCCCGATGTTCGGATTACATCCGTCCGCAGCTGTCGCCGATTCGTGCATCTACACCGGTTAAACAACATCATGTTTGAATCACCACCCGCGCCGCTTTACAAATGCCATGAATGACTCGTCCATCTGCCCTCATGGCGGTTCACGCGTCCGCGCCGGCTTACAATGCCACGGCCGACTCATATGTTGTTCGGGCGAATCAGGTGATATCCCTCTAGGTATAATTTAGCACATATTGTTTTTGTCAGAGAGCAATTACTTTGGTCTTTGCATTTTATATGCAGGACAATTGGTCATTGCAAAACCGATGGACGGATCATGGATATATAAATTGCGTAATTACTGTCATGTGCTAGCATATGACCGTGCCACAATGATCAAAGAATATGTGTGCAAGACACCGCCCTTGTGGCCCGGACTACTTCAACTCACCGGGACCTCACCCGCGATTAAATTGCCCATTCGTGCCGGTTTACAACACCGATGAAGATTTTCCCCGTCTGCACCGGCTTACAACGCCGCGGCCGACTCATCTATCGGAGCCACCACTGATGCTGCGGTCGTCTTTGCTGTCCGTCTCTCACGGCCTGGTCTACATCAACATACCGGGCCGCACCTGTCTGCATGAGCTGTTTATTGGGTATGAGCAAGTCACAGCCTGGGTAGCCCGGTTTTCTTTCAAATTGGAGATAAATTATCATCAACCGCCGTTTGCACTGGATGGTTCAATGGGCAGGCGCACAAGTCGCCGCCACTACAGTTTTGATTAGACTTCAAATCGCCAGTTGGAAGGAACCATTGGCCGAGTTGCTGACATGGCTCATATGGGATCATTTACAAACCGCCGCAGTTACCTCAACCTTCTATGGATTCACATCATGCTATCAATGCCAATGATATACAAGTTATGCCGGTTTATATCACGGTCAAATATGGAGAGTCTCAAGCCAACTCCTCGAGTCACCGTTGAGACTCGGGGACTACGATGACATGACTCAGCGAATCTTGCCAGTTTTAGCAAATTTAAGAACCCCAGGACGATGGAGGGAAGGATAACCCGGTCCCGGAGGCTACTATTATATTGATGAAAGTTTAAAGGCCGTCAGAAAATTTCCGGCTTAGAAAGTATATGACAGTTATAAAATCCCGGCTCGATGAAGAAGTTCCAGGTCATCAGAAATGACTCCGGTTTAGAATCCGGCTCAAGAGACATCTTTCTCCCACAAAGCTCTGAAGCGCTCAAATCCGGCTTAACAATGTCCGGTTCAAAAAGGAATTAACTTCTCGCAAGTTCGAGTTTAAAGGCCGTCAGAAAAATTTCCGGCTGAAAATGAAGATTCTGGTTTAAAATCTGGTTCAAGGGAAAGATATCTCCCACAAAGCTTTGAAGCTCTCAATATCCGGTTCAAGATCCCGGTTCAAGAAGAATTTATCTCTTGCAAAAGTTAAAAATTGCGGAAGAGGACCTGCCGCCATGATGCGCGGTTCAAACATGGGTATCCCGCCTTACTAGCCTGACATATTATTGATCACATGGGGGCTTCTGCTTCATAAAGCGAGGTCTCTGTTCTTTTACATCATGTGTGGTTACACGGAGTTGTTCTAAAGCGGCCTCCAGTTTACCCCTTGAGTTAGCTTCTCAAAAGCATCATGTTATATCACTTGGGGGCTTGGTCGTGTCCGAACCAATGCAATACCTCTTGATAGGCGAGAGCCACCAGATCACTTGGGGACTTGGTCACGTCTGAACCAGTCATGCCTCTTGATCGGCCTAAGGCCACAGAATCACTTGGGGGCTTGGTCGAACCCGAACCATTGCCATGCCACTTGATCGGCATAAATGCCACGGTTTCATTTGGGGACCTGGCTGACTTGAACCATAGCTACACCTATCGGGAGATTGGTCGTGTCCGACCATGGTAACGCCATCTGATCATCTCAAAAAAGCCTCTTTTTGCAAATGGTTTTATCATTGCCTTTGCTTCAATATTTTCCTTGATAACTGTTTCCTTATTTTTTGTTGCGTTTTTAAACCGACAAAGTTTTAAACCGGCCCAAACTGTCAATTACAAATTGACGGAACACGGTCAAATCTTAATCCGAAGACTATCTGCCTGGTTTGATTTTCTGTTACCATTTTATTATGGAGTAAACCGGTGTTCATCAACCTGGTTCGGCTATCAACTACAAGTTGTCAGTACATGATCAGTTATAATCCGGCGATTATTAACCCGGTCTGGTTGACTACAAGTCGCCAGTATTATATATGGATAATCCGGTGTCTATCACAACCCGGCACGGTTTTATCATAAACCGGCACAATATGGAAGGAGTTATCAGTACTCAAGAATGGGGTTATCACCTTTACTACAAAAAGTTGATAAAACCAACAATGTGATTCAATGTCACAGGTGTGATATATTTCATATTTGATTATTCTTAAGTGCAGCCTTGGTTATAAACCCGGGTTATATGTTGGTCATTATGACCCGTCCGGCGGTAAACCACCAGGACACTTTAAACTTGTTGTATGCAGAGACAGGTTTGTTAAACCGGCCTGGCTTTGGACTATAAGTCTCCAGTATATATATTTGGATTGCGCCATTGGAATCATGCGCTTATAAATCATTGGATTATATTATCTTGAATAGCCAACATGGCTGGATTTTTATGGTTATTAATAACCAATATTATTGAGTTTTCAAAGTCTCTTTAGCGCAATGGCTATTATTATGATTTATTCTACAATGGAAGGAATAGTCCCGAGTCGCTGCAGGCTTACAACCCGGCACTTGGGGGCTACATTATTCAAATTGAGATTACATGCAAGTCTCATGTCGCTGCAAGCATGCACCATGACACTTGGGGGCTAATGCAAAGTCATTTTTACTAGTCTTATTAAAGACCCGACTCATCATATTATAATGAGCCGGCCCTTGGGGGCTACCAATTGCTCATGTCAACAATTCAAGGTACACAAGTTTTCGTCCATAATATTGAAGGATCCATTGCTCAGTTGGTAAAGCACAAGGCTCTTAACCTTGTGGACGTGGGTTCAAGCCCTACGATGGATGCTACATTATAAGATGTTATTTTCATTGAAGTATATATCAAGTCCCGGTTCAGTATTATCTTACTAAGCCGGCCCTTGGGGGCTGCACATCACTGCTAAAATCTACATTATTATATTTACAAAGTTCCTGCTCATTATTGCATAATGACCCGGTCCTTGGGGGTTACACTGATTGAAGTTTTTATAAGCAAATTACAAGCCCCAGGTTGCTGCAAGCATGACAACCCGGCACTTGGGGGCTACATATATGGAGTATTCGGTTTATATGATTGAGATGAACTAATCGGATTTCTTCAAGGTTGAAACACTTATTGGAGCAAGTCTTAAGTTATCACTATGTTCCCTTCTTAAGACTTGGGGGCTACAGGTATTATGCATATAAAGGAGGAACATCTTCATTTTATCAGTTTTGAGCAAATCAGGAAGATCAATTACATGACCCGGTGTCGACAACAATTATGACCCGGCGCCATCAATATTTATAAACCGGCCATTTTGGTAATATTAAACCGGCAAGTTTTACATCTTCAAACCGGCTAAATATCAGATAAGTATTTTTAGACCCATATTTCTTAAACCGGCGCTTTGGGAGCTGAGTCAAAGGAGTTATTCTTCACAATATTTCTCGGTGACAAACCAATGTCGGCAAATTGATTATGAAGCTGGTCTGTTGACCCGGATTTCCCAGAAGGAGGAAATAACAAGGACTTAAGGATGATCAGGTACCGGTTTACAAAAATTCTTAACCTGGAGCATAACCTGTCAAATTTGTTCTTGTGTTTATTTTGCAGCATAAGTTTACCATGAATAAATCTAAGCTAAACTTGGGGGCTAATGTCGGGGATATACCCCGCGGCGTAAACCGGCCGGAAGTATAAACCGGCCGGACTAGGCGTTTCATAGGTAAACCGCCAGAGGATTGGCGGTTTACGTGATTGGCGGTTTACATGTCTGGCGGTTTACGTGTCTGGCGGTTCACTGGTATGACGATTCACGAGCCTGAAGACTCATTGGTGATCCGGCGCGTGTTCTGGACGGATGACAAGGCCCAAGGCCCAGAAAGCCGGTTTATGTTAATGGTGGGCCGGTTTAAGAGGAAAGGCATGATGAATATTTACCTTACAAGGAGTTAAGACCAGGACTTGTATCCAGTTTGTATTAGAGATAGACTAGTCCTAATCCTAATAGGACTCCACATGTAACCCGCCCCTTCAACATATATAAGGAGGGGCAGGGCTCCCCAAAAGGGAGAAGATTCACAAGTTCCACAAGTTGGACAAGTTAGGTTTAGACAATAGCTCTCGAAGTAGAGCACTCTTGTAACCGTGATCATCATCATCAATATCAATGAAGCAGGATGTAGGCTTTTACCTCCACCGTGAGGGGCCGAACCTGGGTAAAACATCGTGTCTCTCGTCCCGCTCAACCCCTCTCAAGCTACCACATAGATGCGTTGGCCTCGCGACTAAGTCCTGACACTAAGGACATCTGCCATGACAATTCCACGACAGGTGTGGAATGAATATGTTTGTCTCATGTGCATATGGGTAGTGAAATATCTCTTTAGACCCTATTCTATTCTATTCTCACCCACCTATCAGATGCCTCCGAGACGTGACCACGGATTCGTGTTCCCGCCGGAGCTCACTCAGTTGATCCAACAGCAGAATGCCTTGATGCAGTTGCTAAATAACAACAACAACAACAACAACCTACCGCCACCACCCCCCAGTTGACAAATTAACTCGTTTTCTAAGGTTGAATCCGCCGATGTTCTCTAGCAGCACCGAGCCGATTGTTGCTGATGACTGACTCCACAAGAATGGAAGAGAGCCGACCACCGCAGGTTGCACAGATGCTGAGAAGGTGCGCTTTGCTGCACACCAACTGGATGGACCCACAGCCTCATGGTGGGAGAACTACACCGCCACTTTCCCCGTGGCCAATGTCACTTGGGATCAATTTCAACAAGCCTTCCCCACTGCACATGTATCAGCTGGAGCCATGAGTATGAAGAAGCGTGAGTTCCGCAACTTACGCCAGGGGAATCATACTGTGGCACAGTACGTGGATGAGTTCAGCAAGTTGGCACGCTACACCCCAGATGATGTGGCCACAGATGTCGCGAAGCAAGAGAAGTTTCTTGAGGGGCTGAATGATGAGCTGAGTATGCAATTGATGGTGGCAACATTCACCAACTACCAGGAGTTGGTAGACAGGGCCCTCATGATTGAAAGCAAGCAGCAGCAGATAGAGAACCATAAACAGAAGTATGGATAGGGGGAGTACAACTCTGGAGCTCAGCAGAAACCCCGCTATACCCCGTACTCGAGAGAACACACCCATCATAACCATGGAGTCCATTATCACAATGGAGGAAATTCACACAACCACAATGGCCCTAAGAATGGAAATGGGAATGGAGGAAACAACAGTCAGAACCATTCCAACCCTGCTACACCCGCCAAGAAGGATCTGAGTCACATTACTTGTTTCAAGTGAGGGAAGAATGGACACTACGCCACCGAGTGTCCTAAAGAAAAGAATGGTAATGGCAATGTAAGCTCAGGGAAGAAGCCAAACCCCTTCACCAGAGGACAGGTGAACCACATCAACGTGGAGGAAGTTAAAGAGCAGCCTGACGCAGTGATTGGTAAGTTTTTGATTAACTCATTTACCGCCCTTGTTCTTTTTGACACTGGTGCATCGCATTCATATATATCAAGGGGATTTGTGGATAAGTTTGGATTGCCAACTTTATCCCTTAGGTCACCCATGTTAGTGAGCTCACCAGGAGCAGAATATATGGCTAGCCGATGGTGTGATCAGTTGCCATTGACCATTGGTAAGCATGTTTTTCCCTCAGAACTCATTATTTTGGAATCACAAGGATTTTATATAATACTAGGCATGGATTGGCTATCAAAGTATGGAGGAAACATTGATTGTGCTAGTAAGTCAATTCTTCTCACCACCCTAGAGGGGAAACGGATCAAGTATGTGTCTAGGCATGTGTCGGCGTCCTGGAAACGGGGGTCCCCAGACTTGCCCGCCTGCGGCCCACGGCGTGGCTCTGTGAGCGGGTCCGTATGACCCATCTTCACCGGCAAGCACTCAAGACCCTCGCGAGGCGGACGACACAAGACCTCCTCAGGAGCGCCCTCACCAAGCTAGCTCGCGAGGGGTGGAGAGTTCAAAGCGAGGCAAACCTCGCGAGGTTTCGATGACGTGAGCCATGACGACCAAGGCCAGACGGGTGCCAGGCGGGCGCCAGCACGCACAGTGTCCTTGTTTCCTCTTTGGTGCTAAGGGAGCAAGCACAGGCGCGGCGTACCGAGGCGTCAAGAAAATGTTTCCATATCAGTGCAACGAGACCAAGACTAGCAAGACGGAGGTCACCGTGGAGCCCAAGATGGCGTCACCACCAGAGCCTTTAGCAGGCGAAGGCTGATTTTGTCAGGATAAGCTGTAATAGTTGTCCCCTTTCAAATTGGCCGTTGTTGGCTCCCTTCCCACTCAATATTTGGGGAGAGGACCAGGGCCTCTATAAATAGGACTAGCCACCACCATAGGGGGGGAGAGAGAGACACAAACAACCACAAGTTCACCAAGCACAAGAACACCTCTCCTCAGGAGGCTGTTCTTCCCCTTGTATTGTTCATCCTCATCCCAAGAGGCAATCCACCACCATGATACGTCTCCAACGTATCTATAATTTTTGATTGCTCCATGCTATATTATCTACTGTTTTAGGCAATATTGGGCTTTATTATCCACTTTTATATTATTTTTGGGACTAACCTATTAACCGGAGGCCCAGCCCAGATTTGCTGTTTTATGCCTATTTCAGTGTTTTGAAGAAAAGGAATATCAGACGGAGTCGAAACGGAACGAAATCAACTGGAGAAGTTATTTTTGGAAGGAAACACACCCGATGGACTTGGACCCTACGTCAAGGAAGGAACAAGGCGCTCACAAGGGTGGGGGGCGCCCCCCCTAGGGTGCGCCCCCCTATCTCGTGGGGCCCTCGTGGCTCCCCTGACGTACCTCCTGCACCCATATATACCTACGTGACCTAAAACTTCCAGAACGCAACATAGACCGGGAGTTCCGCCGTCAGAAACCTCCGTAACCACCGAAAACCAATCTAGACCCGTTCCGGCACCCTGCCGGAGGGGGTAATCCCTCACCGGTGGCCATCTTCATCATCCCGGCGCTCTCCATGACGAGGAGGGATTAGTTCTCCCTCGGGGCTGAGGGTATGTACCAGTAGTATGTGTTTGATCTCTCTCTCTCGTGTTCTTGAGGTGATACGATCTTGATGTATCGCGAGCTTTGCTATTATATTTGGATCCTATGATGTTTCTTCCCCCCTCTTCTCTCTTGTGATGAATCGAGTTTCCCCTTTGAAGTAATCTTATCCGATTGAGTCTTTAAAGACTTGAGAACACTTGATGTATGTCTTGCCGTGGATATCTGTGGTGACAATGCGATATCACGTGCCACTTGATGTATGTTAAGGTGACCAACTTGCAGGTTTCGTGACATTGGGAACCTATGCATAGGGGTTGGCACACGTTTTCGTTGTGATTCTCCGGTAGATCTTTGGGGCACTCTTTGAGGTCCTTTGTGTTGGTTGAATAGATGAATTGAGATTGTGTGATGCATATCGTATAATCATGCCCACGGATACTTGAGGTGAAATTGGAGTATCTAGGTGACATTAGGGTTTTGGTTGATTTGTATCTTAAGGTGTTATTCTAGTAGGAACTCTAGGGCTGTTTGTGACACTTATAGGAATGGCCCAACGGATTGATTGGAAAGAATAACTTTGAGGTGGTTTCGTACCCTACCATAATCTCTTCGTTCGTTCTCCGCTATTAGTGACTTTGGAGTGACTCTTTGTTGCATGTTGAGGGATAGTTTTATGATCCAATTATGTTAGTATTGTTGAGAGGACTTACACTAGCGAAAGTATGAACCCTAGGCCTTGTTTACTATCATTGCAATACCGTTTACGCTCACATTTATCACTTGCTACCTTGCTGTTTTTATATTTTCAGATTACAAAAACTAGTATCTACTATCCATATTGCACTTGTATCACCATCTCTTCGCCGAACTAGTGCACCTATACAATTTACCATTGTATTGGGTGTGTTGGGGACACAAGAGACTCTTTGTTATTTGGTTGCAGGGTTGCTTGAGAGAGACCATGTCCATCCTACGCCTCCTACGGATTGATAAACCTTAGGTCATCCACTTGAGGGAAATTTGCTACTGTCCTACCAACCTCTGCACTTGGAGGCCCAACAACGTCTACAAGAAGAAGGTTGTGTAGTAGACATCAAGCTCTTTTCTGGCGTCGTTGCCGGGGAGGTGAATGCTTGAAGGTATATCTTTAGATCTTGCAATCGAGTCTTTTAGTTTCTTGTTTTATCACTAGTTTAGTTTATAAAAGAAAAATATAAAAAAATGGAATTGAGTTTGTCTCATACGCTTCACCTTTTTAATATCTTTCGTGAGTATGATGGAAAGGATAATTGTGCTCAAGTGATAGAAGAAGAAATCTATAAAATGTTTGGCACTAAATATTTGAATGATGAGCATGATTGCAATGTTGTTAGTACGAATTCTTTGAATATCCATAATACTAATGATGATTGCACTAGTTATGATGAAAATGCCTCCTATAAACATGTCAATTTTTGTGGAGTAGACTGGGTTTGCAAGTACACACCAAATAGGGAAGATAGATATTGCAAGAGGCATAAGTACTTAGAAACCAAATTGTTGCAAGAAGAGCTAGATGAATGTGCTGAAAGATTCAATATTTTTCGTGCTCCTTGTGAACTTTGCAATGAACATGGTCATTTAAAGCTCCAATGCTATTTGTTTCATGATCAAGTCGTGTCCAAATATTGTGATAATTTGATTACCCTTGAGCATCATAAAGAGCTTAGCCTTCTTTTGGGTTATGAAGAAATGAAATTCATAACTGAGGATATTCCAAAATTTGCCCTTGATAAAGTTCTTCGTTTTGATCTAGAGAATATTTATATGTATTGTGCGGTGAATTGCATTGAAAATCCTTATATTGCCAATTACATAAAGAAAAGAAAACAAATAGAAGATGAAGAGAATACTAACGAAAGGGAAGAGACTTCCCAATATCCTCCTATTATTTCTTATGATGAATCAGGTAACGAGGAGGAGCCTCCTATTCAACCAATCTCATTAATAAGGGGCTCCAAAAAGAGAATTGAACCCATGCATGATGTGGTGAAGAAGAAGAAAAGAAAAAGGAAGAGAGGTAAAAAGATATCTCTCCCAAATAATGTTGCTCCTATTACTATTGTGCCTCATGAAAATATAATTGTGGAAGATAATGATACTTCTTATGATCTTGAAAATCTTTTTGGCACTTGCTTGGAAGAATATAATAATTGCTATACTATTGGTGCTATCCATGCTATTAATGATTAGAGTGATTATGCTTATGATATGTAGCATCCCAAATTTCCAATTTGGAATGTTATACATTAGATCATCAATGCATATCATATTTTATTTTGCATTTTGGTTGATCCTAGAAATTCTACGCAACTCAATGACCCACGGGGAGAGTTGGGGATTTCGTTATTTTCATATTTGAGTTTTTCTCAAATTTTGAGGATAGGATAATTTGATCTTATTTATTTTGTCATCAATTATTTCTATTACAAAAATATGAGAGAGGGAATAAAATGACTTTCCCAAAATAAAGAAATATTGAGGATTTAATAATAAAATCAAATAAGATTTTATTTCAGAGTTTTTTGGTGTTTTATTTGAATTTAGGAAAAATGTGTGTTTTTCAAAATTTCATTTAGGTCCCAAATAAATGTTCACCATGTGCGGCTTGATTTTAGAAGCCCGTGAAAATTTAGTTCGGGATTTTTGGAGTCCGTTTAGTATTTCTTTTTATGTTTCTTCCGATCAGAATAATTAAAAAAACGAACCGACTTACGGGCCGTGTCCGACTAGGACTCCGGCCCGAGGGGGCCTTTATAAGCCGAGGCCCAGCCCCGGGGAACCCCAGCCGCCCCAGCCCCAAGTCCCACCGCCGCCGCCTGCGCCCGCCGCCGCGCCGCGCCGCCGCCGCCCGCCACCGCGCCACCCCGTGCCGCCGCCGCCGAGGTTCGCCGCCGCCTCGACTTCCGTGCCAACGTTTTAAAAAAAAAGATCGGTTTTCATCGGGTTTTTTAGATTCGGTTTTTTTAAATAGATCAGTTTTCCGGTTTATTTAAATAGCGAGCGTTCGTCCGTTCGATCGTTCTAGCGAGCGTTTGTCGTTTTTCTTTTTCTCGGATTAAATCCGCGATTTTTCTGATCGCGATTCCTGATCCGATTTTTGTTTTAGTATAACTTTTCGCTCGTTTATCGGAATCAGGCGATTCAAGCGCCTAGAGATTCGTCTCGAAACCCTCTATCCGTTTAACCAACTTAAACAAGATTTTTCTACTGTAAATTTGCCTTAGATCTAGATTACTAGAACGAAGTTGTTTTCTTTCGCCGTTTGATTTTCGTTGCTTCGTTCGATTTGATTCTTTTTGCCAACCGGAGTTCTTAAGTTGAACCTTCTGGTTAGATCTCTTATTTGAGTTTTACCTGTGCATTAGATGATTACTTATTGTATGCTTGTTTGTTTGTCTGTGATAGAATACCCAGAGTGCGTCGCCTGTTACTTCGAATCGTTAGGTTTCCCGGATCATCAGCAAGGCAAGTAACACTTTGATCATACCTTTCTACAACCCAGTTTTATTGCATTAGATCAATCCTCACACATTGCACGATTAGGATCTAATTAAATTGTAGGATGGGAAGTAGATGAGGTAGTACCTATTACCTGTTTATTATCAAACCTTTGGGAGTTACTTCTACGTTTGCTTATTATGCCATGCTATGCTAGTAGACGTGGATTGGGTGAGTGATATCCATGACAGATGTGAGTTTTGTTAATTAATGGTTTATCTAAGGTGGCAACTTAAACACACATCTGGGTGGATTGAGGCACCTGGGTATTCCAGGACTTGCCTTTTTCTTTTGGACCGCCACCCAGGCTCAAAGGGATCATGAGACTATTCATACTAGAAACTTCCGTGTGCAGCCACAAGCTATTATGGGCTCTAGCATAGTTGACTAAGTCGTGCGAACTCTTACAGTGGTAGACTAGCAGATGTAGGGGATGTAGGTGGTACGGTCTACCCGATCGTAAGGTGCTAGCACTTCTGAAAGACTATGTCTCGGTCATCCGTCTTCTCAAACACCATGTAGTGCGAGAAACCAAACGGAGGCGATCGAGTATTGTGGGTAAAAGTGCACAAACCTCTGCAGAGTGTAATAAACTAATCATGATTAGCCGTGTCCCCGGTTATGGACATCTTGAGTATCTAGTACTTGGATTATCCTGTGAATCTCAACACGTTACTCTAAATTAATTTTGTTGGGTTATGTTTAATGATGATGCTTAATTGGGATTGAGAATGCTGTCAACCATTCTCAATGTTTAACAACTACCATGATAGTAATTAAATTTATTCCTTTGAAGTAGGGAAAAATTGGCTTTACGCAAAACTGTAACCATAGAGCTTTCCACCAGCCAAATTTGCATATAGTATAGTTGTTTCATTCCATTACTCTCTATGTGTTACATTGCCAGCATATTCCATGTGCTGACCCATTTCGGGCTGCAACGTTAATGTTGCAGACTTTTCAAACGACGATTAAGGAGTTTTTAGGTCGTGGTTCTATACTCAATGATGCCATTGGAGTTGATGGACTCACTTATCTTCCAAGCCTTCCGCTGTTATCGTTATTAGATGGCCTTAAGCCATATTTATTGTAATAAGTTCTCTTTTGAGACACTCGATGTAATAAGTGTGTGATTGCTACTCTGTTATAAATCCTCCGAGTACTGTGTGGTGTCAGCATTACTGTTCCAGGGATGACACCGGAGCACAGAGATCAGACCGTTTGAGGTATGGTCGCTACAGAGATGGTATCAGAGCACACGCTGACTGTAGGACACGACCACTAAGCTAAAAGACCTAGATCACTATCCACTCTCTTCTCTTCTGACCTCTCATCTTTTCTACCCTTAGGATGGCGGATGCAAGGAACAAGTTCACACAACCGGATGAAGATACACCCTTTGGACGACACTTGAAGGAAGTCACTAGATACCTGAACATAGGAGTACCAAGCTTCACGGGAACCTACAACGCCACTTTACCTGAAGAAGAGCGCTGGATGATTCAAGTTCAAGTTCTAGGAAGGACGTTCATGCCAGTCACTGAGCCCATAGAGTTTTCTTTTGATGCACCAACTTGGAGTCTAGGAAAGAGCATGGCAGCTCACATCGCCATGGGACGCATTGGAGAAGTATACCGCAAGGATCTCAAGGATACTATCTACCAGATTTGTGGGCGCCGAGATGAACACTGGGGGATGATCAGCACCAGGAAGGATAGATCAATCGCAGCTTTTATCCAGGAGTTAAACCAGCACATTCGACGACAGGAGAACCAGATGTGCGCCGACATGATAGATCTGAAGAAGGCTAAGACTAGAATCAAGGAACTGGAGGAAGAACTCAAGGCTACACGTGAAGATTATGAAGAGGAAATTGAAGTATTGGTGGAGAAGAATGATGACCTGATCAAGAAGATTGGAATATTTATGGGAGGCCCTACGCCAGTAGATGAAGACGAAGAACCCAAGGAGATTAGCCCGGAAGACTACATCATCATCGACGGCACCGACTCGGAACCAGATAGTAGCGATGATGACTATGTTGATGAAGCTAGAGCAGATATCATGGAGTCTGCAACCGAAGAATATTTCTAGTAGACCACCTTATCAGTAGTAGTAGTAGTCCACCATGTAAATATAGTAGTCCGAGCACTTTTGCGATAGTTAGATCGATTGTATGCCCTTGTTTGATTGATTGAAGTGAATTGTTTGCTTTTGCCTCATGTGCATATGGGTAGTGTTTTCTCTTTAGACCCCCTCTATTCTTATATCTCATCTTTTCTAAACCCCTCAGATGCCTCTGAGACGTGACCCCGGATTTGCCTTTCCACCGGAGCTCACCCAGTTGATCCAGCAGCAGAACACATTGATGCAGTTGCTAGTCCAGAATCAGAATCAGGGGAACAACAACAACAACCCACCACCACCACCACCTGTTGACCACTTAGCCCGTTTTCTTAGGCTGAATCCGCCGGTGTTTTCTAGCAGCACCGAGCCGATAGTAGCAGATGATTGGCTCCGCACAGCTAGGGAGTTGACCACAGCAGGATGCACAGATGCGGAGAAGGTGAAGTTTGCCGCACATCAACTAGAAGGACCCGCAGCATCATGGTGGGAGAATTTCACAGCCACTTTCCCAGTTGACACTGTCACATGGGACCAGTTTCAGCAGGATTTTCGTACTGCCCATGTTTCAGCAGGAGCTATGGCCATGAATAAGCGTGAGTTTCGCAACTTGCGCCAAGGAGGAAGGACAGTTGGCCAGTATGTGGAGGAATTTAGTAAGTTAGCACGTTATGCACCAGATGATGTCGCTACGGATGCAGCTAAGCAGAAGAAGTTTCTGGAAGGACTGAATGATGAGTTGAGCATGCAGTTGATGGTAGCCACCTTCAAAAACTACCAGGAGTTGGTAGATCGTTCTCTTATGATTGAAGGCAAGCAACAGCAGATTGAGAACCGCAAGAGGAAGTATGGACAAGGAAAGTACACTTCAGGAGCTCAGCAGAAGCCACGTTTTACCCCTAGACCGGGAGGACATTTTCAGCATACCCATGGAGGAGGTAGCTCGCACAATCACAATGGCACCAAGAATGGTAATGGCAACGGAGGAAGCAACAGCCAGAATCGCACCAACCCACCAACCCCAGCCAAGGACCTAAGCCAAGTCACTTGTTTTAAGTGTCAGAAGACCGGACATTATGCCAATGAATGTCCTGAAGGCCAAAATGGCAATGGAAGTTCTGGGAAGAAGCCGAACCCTTTCAACAAGGGACAGGTGAACCACGTTAGCGTGGAGGAGGTTGAAGCTCAGCCTGATGCAGTAATAGGTAAGTTTTTGGTTAAGTCATTTACTGCACTCGTTCTTTTTGATACTGGTGCATCGCATTCATACATCTTAAGGGGATTTGTGGATAAGTATAACCTACCAACCCAAGCCCTTAGGTCACCCATGTTAGTAACCTCGCCTGGAGCAGAGTATGTGGCTAGTCTATGGTGTGATCGGTTACCATTAAGGATTGGTAACTATGTTTTTCCCTTAGACCTAATAGTATTGGAATCTCAAGGATTGGATGTGATATTAGGCATGGATTGGTTATCAAAGTATGAAGGGAATATAGAATGTGCTAGTAAGTCAATTTTGCTTACCACCCTAGAAGGGAGAAGGATCAAGTATGTATCCAGACATGTGCCAAAGAGGACCCAAGTAAATTGCCTAACAGGAGTTGTGCAGGAGGAAGTACCAGTGGTAAGGGATTTCCCTGAAGTATTTCCAGAGGAGTTGCCAGGCATGCCACCGGATAGAGATATTGAGTTTTTGATTGAGCTATTGCCAGGCACAGGTCCAATATCAAAGAGACCATATAGGATGCCAGCAAAGGATTTGGTGGAAATCAAGAAGCAGATTAAGGAGTTACTGGATAAAGGGTATATTCGCCCAAGTTCTTCGCCTTGGGGATCGCCAGTACTTCTAGTGGAGAAGAAGGATGGATCGTTAAGGATGGTTGTAGATTATCAAGGATTGAATGAAGTAACGATCAAGAACAAGTACCCACTACCAATGATCAATGATCTGTTTGATCGATTGCAAGGAGCTAAGGTATTTTCCAAGATCGATCTGCGATCAGGATACCACCAGTTGAAGATTCGAGAACAGGATATTCCGAAGACAGCTTTTACCACCAGGTATGGGCTGTATGAGTATACCGTTATGTCATTTGGTCTGACTAACGCACCTGCCTATTTTATGAACATGATGAACAAAGTGTTTATGGAGTTTTTGGATAAGTTCATCATAGTGTTCATTGATGATATTCTGGTTTATTCGAAGAAGGAAGAGGAACATAAGGAGCATTTGCGTTTGGTACTTGGAAAGCTCAGAGAACATCAATTATATGCCAAGTTCAGCAAATGTGAGTTTTGGGAAGGAAGTAGGATTCCTCGGACACGTTATATCTGGAGAAGGTATAGCAGTTGATCCCACTAAAGTTGATACCATGACCAAGTGGGAAGCCCCAACAACAGTTGGAGAGATCCGGAGTTTTCTTGGACTTGCGGGATACTACCGGAGATTTATTGAGAATTTATGAAAGATTGCGAAGCCTATGACGGAGTTGTTAAAGAAAGATACCAAGTTCATATGGACAGAGGAATGTGAGGCTAGTTTCCAGGAGTTGAAGAAACGTTTGGTTATCTCACCAGTATTGATTTTGCCAGACCAGACCAAAGATTATGAGGTGTATTGCGACGCTTCACGTCGAGGACTTGGAGCAGTGCTTATGCAGGAAGGGAGAGTTGTTTCATATGCCTCAAGACAACTGAAGCCCCATGAGTTGAATTATGCCACGCATGATTTGGAGTTAGCAGCCGTAGTGCATGCATTGAAAACATGGAGACATTTCCTCATTGGAAATCATTGTGAGGTGTACACGGATCATAAGAGTTTGAAGTACATTTTCACACAGAAGGAGTTGAATCTCAGACATAGGAGATGGTTGGAGCTTATCAAGGATTATGATATGAAATTGCATTATCACCCCGGAAAGGCTAATGTAATAGCTGACGCATTAAGCCGTAAGAGCCATGTCAATACATTAATGACGGGAGAAATACTAAGGGAGTTAGCCAAAAATCTTCGTGAACTGTGTTTGGAAATAGTTCCGAGAGGCTATGTAGCAGCATTGGAGATTCAGCCAACTTTGATGGATAAAATCAGGGAAGCTCAGAAAGCTGACAAAGAGATTGCCGCTATAAAGGAGAAACTGAGCAAAGGAAAAGCTAAAGGATTTCGTGAGGATGAGCACGACACCCTATGGTTTGAAGACCGTGTTTACGTGCCCAATGACCCGGAGATCAGGAAGTTGATATTGCAAGAGGCACATGACTCACCGTATTCAATTCACCCAGGAAATACCAAGATGTATTTGGATTTGAAGGATATTTTCTGGTGGACCGGAATGAAGAAGGATATTGTGGCGTATGTAGAAGTTTGTGATGTATGTCAGAGAGTAAAGGCAGAGCATCAGAAGCCAGCATGACTGTTACAACCATTGCCGATACCCGAATGGAAGTGGGATAAGTTAGGCATGGATTTTATCACGGGATTGCCCAGGACTCATTCAGGCTATGACTCGATTTGGGTTGTAGTCGATCGATTGACGAAAGTAGCTCATTTCATCCCAGTAAAGACCACTTACACCAGTGCTAAGTTGGCAAAGATATACATGACCAGGATCGTATGTTTGCATGGAGTTCTGAGGAGTATCATATCAGATAGAGGAACCCAGTTTACCTCAAAGTTCTGGAAACAGTTGCATGAAACTTTGGGTACCAGGCTAGAATTCAGTACAGCTTTTCATCCACAGACAGATGGACAGACCGAGAGAGTCAATCAGATTTTGGAGGATATGCTGAGAGCTTGTGCGCTAGATTATGGATCTAGTTGGGACGATAATTTGCCATATGCAGAGTTCTCTTACAACAACAGTTATCAAACCAGTTTAAAGATGGCCCCTTTCGAAGCCTTGTACGGAAGAAGGTGCAGGACACCGTTGTCATGGGACGAAGTTGGAGACCGCCAGTTGTTTGGACCTGACTTGATTAAAGAATCTGAACAGAAGGTGAAGTTGATTCGTGATAGGCTCAAGGTAGCCCAGTCCAGGCAGAAAAGTTATGCATATTCTAAACACAAGGAGACAGTTTACGAAGTTGGAGATAGAGCTTATCTTCGAGTATCTCCACTTCGGGGAACAAAGCATTTTGGAGTTAAAGGGAAGTTAGCACCACGATTTGTAGGACCATATCGAGTTTTGGAACGTATGGAAGAAGTGGCCTACAAGTTGAAATTGCCCGAAGGATTGTCAGGAGTTCATGATGTGTTCCACATTTCTCAATTAAAGAAATGTCACGCGGAGATGGCTGACATACCGTTGAGAGACACGGTGCCCTTAGAAACAATTCAGTTGGATAACGATTTGACCTATGAGGAGAAACCAATTAAGATCCTCGAGTTTGCTAGTCGAGTTACCCGCAGCAAGGTTATCAAGTTTTGCAAAGTTCAGTGGAGCCACCACACAGAGGATGAAGCCACCTGGGAGCGAGAGGAAGACTTGCTCAAAGACCACCCTCACCTATTTTCTAGCCAACCCGAATCTCGAGGGCGAGATTCATCTTAAGGGGGGTAGGTTTGTAACATCCCAAATTTCCAATTTGGAATGTTATACATTAGATCATCAATGCATATCATATTTTATTTTGCATTTTGGTTGATCCTAGAAATTCTACGCAACTCAATGACCCACGGGGAGAGTTGGGGATTTCGTTATATTCATATTTGAGTTTTCTCAAATTTTGAGGATAGGATCATTTGATTTTATTTATTTTATCAACAATTATTTCTATTACAAAAATATGAGAGAGGGAATAAAATGACTTTCCCAAAATAAAGAAATATTGAGGATTTAATAATAAAATCAAATAAGATTTTATTTCAGAGTTTTTCGGTGTTTTATTTGAATTTAGGAAACATGTGCGTTTTTAAAATTTTCATTTAGGTCCCAAATAAATGTTCACCTTGTGTGGCTTGATTTTAGAAGCCCGTAAAAATTTATTTCGGAATTTTTGGAGTCCGTTTAGTATTTCTTTTTATTTTTCTTCCGAGCAGAATAATTTAAAAAGAATGAACCGACCTACGGGCCGTGTCCGACTAGGACTCCGGCCCGAGGGGGCCTTTATAAGTCGAGGCCCAGCCCCAGGGAACCCTAACCGCCCCAGCCCCAAGTCCCGCCGCCGCGCCGCGCTGCCGCCGCCCGCCGCCCCCCGCGCCGCCGTCGCCGGACGCCGCCGCCGCCGAGGTTCGTCGCCGCCTCGACTTCCGTGCCAACGTTTTAAAAAAAAAGATCGGTTTTCATCGGGTTTTTTTTAGATTCGGTTTTTTTAAAATAGATCGGTTTTTTGGTTTATTTAAATAGCGAGTGTTCGTCCGTTCGTTCGTTCTCTCGAGCGTTCGTCATTTTTCTTTTTCTAGGATTAAATCCGCGATTTTTCTGATCGCGATTCCTGATCCGATTTTCGTTTTAGTATAACTTTTCGCTCGTTTATCGGAATCAGGCGATTCAAGCGCCTAGAGATTCGTCTCGAAACCCTCTATCCGTTTAACCAACTTAAACAAGATTTTTCTACTGTAAAATTTGCCTTAGATCCAGATTACTAGAACGAAGTTGTTTTCTTTCGCCGTTTGATTTTCGTTGCTTCGTTTGATTTGATTCTTTTTGCCAACCGGAGTTCTTAAGTTGAACCTTCTGGTTAGATCTCTTATTTGAGTTTTACCTGTGCATTAGATGAGTACTTATTGTATGCTTGTTTGTTTGTCTGCGATAGAATACCCGGAGTGCGCGGCCTGTTACTTTGAATCATTAGGTTTCCCGGATCATCAGCAAGGCAAGTAACACTTTGATCATACCTTTCTACAACCCAGTTTTATTGCATTAGATCAATCCTCACACATTGCATGATTAGGATCTAATTAAATTGTGGGATGGGAAGTAGATGAGGTAGTACCTATTACCTGTTTATTATCAAACCTTTGGGAGTTACTTCTACGTTTGCTTATTATGCCATGCTATGCTAGTAGACGTGGATTGGGTGAGTGATATCCATGACAGATGTGAGTTTTGTTAATTAATGGTTTATCTAAGGTGGCAACTTAAACACACATCTGAGTGGATTGAGGCACCTGGGTATTCCAGGACTTGTCTGTTTTCTTTTGGACCGCCACCCAGGCTCAAAGGGATCATGAGACTATTCATACTAGAAACTTCCGTGTGCAGCCACAAGCTATTATGGGATCTAGCATAGTTGACTAAGTCGTGCGAACTCTTACAGTGGTAGACTACCAGATGTAGGGGATGTAGGTGGTACGGTCTACCCTATCATAAGGTGCTAGTGCTTCTGAAAGACTATGTCTCGGTCATCCGTCTTCTCAAACACCATGTAGTGCAAGAAACCAAATGGAGGCGATCGAGTCTTGTGGGGAAAAGTGCGCAAACCTCTGCAGAGTGTAATAAACTAATCATGATTAGCCATGTCCCCGGTTATGGACATCTTGAGTATCTAGTACTTGGATTATCCTGTGAATCTCAACACGTTACTCTAAATTAATTTTGTTGGGTTATGTTTAATGATGATGCTTAATTGGGATTGAGAATGCTGTCAACCATTCTCTATGTTTAACAACTACCATGATAGTAATTAAATTTATTCCTTTGAAGTAGGGAAAAATTGGCTTTACGCAAAACTGTAACCATAGAGCTTTCCACCAGCCAAATTTGCATATAGTATAGCTGTTTCATTCCATTACTCTCTATGTGTTACATTGCCAGCATATTCCATGTGCTGACCCATTTCGGGCTGCAACGTTAATGTTGCAGACTTTTCAGACGACGATTAAGGAGTTTTTAGGTCATGGTTCTATACTCAGTGATGCCATTGGAGTTGATGGACTCACTTATCTTCCAAGCCTTCCGCTGTTATCGTTATTAGATGGCCTTAAGCCATATTTATTGTAATAAGTTCTCTTTTGAGACACTCGATGTAATAAGTGTGTGATTGCTACTTTGTTATAAATCCTCCGAGTACTGTGTGGTGTCAGCATTACTGATCCAGGGATGACACCGGAGCACAGAGATCAGACCATTTGAGGTCTGGTCGCTACATGATACGAAAAGGCCCAAGCTTTGGGAAGCTATGTTTGATGAGGATGACATATTTGAGAATATATTTGCTGCAATTAATGTTTGTCCCAAGCTTGGGGATGCTACGCTTAATGAAGATTATATTTTTAGTCTACCAAATTTTGATATGCAAACTCATAATGATAATAACATGCCTCCTACTTATGATAATTATTGTGATGATACATATGCTATAAAAAGTAGTGAGGATTATATTTATAAAACTTGTCATGATTAAGATTACCCCTTCTCTGAATATTACTCTTTTAATGTGTAAACAATTTATAATATTCAAGTCCCTTATGATACTCCCACTATCCCGAAAGAGAAGAATTTTGCTTATGTGGAGGATAGTAAATTTCCTATGCTTGTAGATCATGAAAAGAATGCTTTAGGTGCTGGTTATATTGTTGAATTCATTCATGATGCTACTGAAAATTATTATGAGGGAGTAATATATGCTTGTAGGAATTGCAATAATATCAAGTTTCCTCTCTATGTGCTTAAAATTTTGAAGTTATGCTTGTTTTACCTTCCTATGCAAGTTGATTATTGTTCCCACAAGTTGTTTGCTCAGAAAATTCCTATGCATAGGAAGTGGTTTAGACTTAAATGTGCTAGTCCTATTCTTCAAGATGCTCTCTTTATGTTACAATTCTTATCTTTTATGTGAGCATCGTTGAAATCATCATGCCTAGCTAGGGGTGTTAAACGATAGCGCTTGTTGGGAGGCAACCCAATTTTGTTCTTGTTCCTTGCTTTTTGTTCCTGTTTAGTAATGAATAATTCATCTAGCCTCTGTTTATATGTGGTTTTATGCTTTTAATTAGTGTTTGTGCCAAGTAGAACCTTTGGGAAGACTTGGGGAAAGTCTTGTTGATCTTGCTGTAAAAAACAGAAACTTTAGCACTCACGAGAATTGCTGTCATTTTTATTTGGAGAGTGATATTTAGTTAATTATTTTTGCAGATGATTAATAGATAAATTCCTCGGGTCCAGCAATTTATTCGAGAATTTTATGAGTTCCAGAAGTATACGTTTGATCCAGATTACTACAGACTGTTCTGTTTTTGACAGATTCTATTTTTCATGTGTTGTTTACTTATTTTGATGAATCTATGGCTAGTAAAATAGTTTATAAACCATAGAGAAGTTGTAATACAGTAGGTTTAACACCAATATAAATAAATAATGATTTCAATACAGTACCTTGAAGTGGTCTTTTGTTTTCTTATACTAACGGAGCTTACGAGTTTTCTGTTAAGTTTTGTGTTGTGAAGTTTTCAAGTTTTGGGTAAGGATTCGATGGACTATGGAATAAGGAGTGGAAAGAGACTAAGCTTGGGGATGCCAAAGGCACCCAAAGGTAATATTCAAGGACAACCAAGAGCCTAAGCTTGGGGATGCGCCGGAAGGCATCCCCTCTTTCGTCTTCGTTCATCGGTAACTTTACTTGGAGCTATATTTTTATTCGCCACATGATATGTGTTTTGCTTGGAGCATCAATTTATTTTGTTAGGATTTGCTTGCTGTTATTTATAACAATGTTTTGCATCTTTTATTTCAATAAAAGTGGCATTGATAGCCTTTACTATGCCTATGTTACAAGTATACATGTTGCTGTTTGAAAACAGAAAGTTTACCGCTGTTGCAATAATTCCCTACAAAAGTCAGAATGTGATAAAATGTTGAAACCTTTTTCATATTAAGCTATGATAAATTTACTACAGTGGGAATTTTATTTCATAATTTTTGGAGCTAGGGAAGTATGGATGTTGCAGCATTCTTTACAGACTATCCTGTTTAGGCAGATTGCTATTATGTTTGCATATGTTTGCTTCTTTAATGATTCTATTTGATGATAGGACTATTAAATATTCAGAGACATTTAGTATTCAATTTTGAATAATAATTTTAGTGATTTGCTACAGTAGAGTATGATAAGGTTTTGGCAATGGTTTATACTAACTTATCTCACGAGTCCTTGTTGAGTTTTGTGTGGATGAAGCTTTTGAGATTTAGGGAGACCGTGATATGAGAGGAATTAAGGAGACACAAAAGCTCAAGATTGGGGATGCCCAAGGCACCCCAAGATAATATTTCAAGAAGTCTCAAGCATCTAAGCTTGGGGATGCTCCGGTTGGCATCCCACCTTTCTTCTTCAACAATTATCGGTTAGTATCGGTTGGTCCTAAGTTTTTGCTTCTTCACATGATGTTTGATATTCTTAGATGTAATTTTATTTTGCTTTGCTTGCTATTTGAATAGAATACCAAGATCTGAAATTATTAAATGTTAGAGAGTCTTCACATAGTTGCATAATTATTCGACTACTCATTGATCTTCACTTATATCTTTCGAAGTAGTATGTCGTTTGCTCTAGTGCTTCACTTATATCTTTTTAGAGAACGGTGGTAGTATTATAGAAATAGATGAACTCTCATGCTTCACTTATATTATTTTGAGAGTCTTAAATAACATGGTAATTTGCTTAAAATCCTAATATGCTAGGTATTCAAGAATAATAAAATTCTCTTATGAGTGTATTGAATACTATGAGAAGTTTGATACTTGATAATTGTTTTGAGATATGAGGATGGTAATATTAGAGTCATGCTAGTTGAGTAGTTGTGAATTTGAGAGATACTTGAGTTGAAGTTTGTGATTCCCGTAGCATGCACGTATGGTGAACCGTTATGTGATGAAGTCGGAGCATGATTTATTTATTGATTGTCTTCCTTATGAGTGGCGGTCGGGGACGAGCGATGGTCTTTTCCTACCAATCTATCCCCCTAGGAGCATGCGTGTAATACTTCGTTTTGATAACTAATAGATTTTTGCAATAAGTATGTGAGTTATTTATGACTAATGTTGAGTCCATGGATTATACGCACTCTCACCCTTCCACCATTGCTAGCCTCTCTAGTACCGCGCAACTTTCGCCGGTACCATAAACCCACCATATACCTTCCTCAAAACAGCCACCATACCTACATATTATGGCATTTCCATAGCCATTCCAAGATATATTGCCATGCAACTTTCCACCATTCCGTTTATTATGACACGCTTCATCATTGTCATATTGTTTTGCATGATCATGTAGTTGACATTGTATTTGTGGCAAAGCCACCGTTCATAATTATTTCATACATGTCACTCATGCATCATCGCACATCCCGGTACACCGCCGGAGGCATTCATATAGGGTCATACTTTGTTCTAGTATCAAGTTGTAATCATTGAGTTGTAAATAAATAGAAGTGTGATGATCATCATTCAATAGAGCATTGTCCCAAATAAAAAAATAAAAAAAGAGAAAGGCCAAAAAAAGAAGAAAGGCCAAATAAAAAAATAGAAAGGCCAAAGAAAAAAAGAAGGCCCAATAAATAAATAAAGGGCAATGCTACTATCCCTTTTCCACACTTGTGCTTCAAAGTAGCACCATGATATAGCAAGTCTCATATATTGTGCTTCAAAGTAGCACCATGTTTTTCATATAGAGAGTCTCATATGTTGTCACTTTCATATACTAGTGAGAATTTTACATTATAGAACTTGGCTTGTATATTCCAATGATGGGCTTCCTCAAAATGCCCTAGGTCTTCGTGAGCAAGCAAGTTGGATGCACACCCATTAGTTTCTTTTGTTGAGCTTTCATATACTTATAGCTCTAGTGCATCCGTTGCATGGCAATCCCTACTCACTCACATTGATATCTATTGATGGGCATCTTCATAGCCCGTTGATACGCCTAGTCGATGTGAGACTATCTTCTCCCTTTTTGTCTTCTCCACAACCACCATTCTATCCACCTATAATGCTATGTCCATGGCTCACGCTCATGTATTGTGTGAAAATTGAAAAAGTTTGAGAACATTAAAAGTATGAAAAAATTGCTTGGCTTGTCATCGGGGTTGTGCATGATTTAAATATGTTGTGTGGTGAAGATGGAGCATAGCTAGACTATATGATTTTGTAGGGATAACTTTCTTTGGCCATGTTATTTTGAGAAGACATAATTGCTTAGTTAGTATGCTTGAAGTATTATTATTTTCTATGTCAATATGAACTTTTGTCTTGAATATTATGGATCTGAATATTCATGCCACAATTAAGAAGAATTACATTGAAATTATGCCAACTAGCATTCCACATCAAAAATTATCTTTTTATCATTTACCTACTCGAGGACGAGCAGGAATTAAGCTTGGGGATGCTTGATACGTCTCCAATGTATCTATAATTTTTGATTGCTCCATGCTATATTATCTACTGTTTTAGGCAATATTGGGCTTTATTATCCACTTTTATATTATTTTTGGGACTAACCTATTAACCGGAGGCCCAGCCCAGATTTGCTGTTTTATGCCTATTTTAGTGTTTTGAAGAAAAGGAATATCAAACGGAGTCGAAACGGAATGAAATCAACTGGAGAAGTTATTTTTGGAAGGAAACACACCCGATGGACTTGGACCCTATGTCAAGGAAGGAACGAGGTTCTCACGAGGGTGGGGGGCGCCCCCCCTAGGGCGCGCCCCCTATCTCGTGGGGCCCTCGTGGCTCCCCTGACGTACCTCCTGCACCCATATATACCTACGTGACCTAAAACTTCCAGAACGCAACATAGATCGGGAGTTCTGCCGCCAGAAGCCTCCGTAGCCACCGAAAACCAATCTAGACCCATTCCGGCACCCTGCCGAAGGGGGTAATCCCTCACCGGTGGCCATCTTCATCATCCCGGCGCTCTCCATGATGAGGAGGGAGTAGTTCTCCCTCGGGGCTGAGGGTATGTACCAGTAGCTATGTGTTTGATCTCTCTCTCTCTCTCTCGTGTTCTTGAGGTGATACGATCTTGATGTATCGCGAGCTTTTCTATTATATTTGGATCCTATGATGTTTCTTCCCCCCTCTTCTCTCTTGTAATGAATCGAGTTTCCCCTTTGAAGTAACCTTATCCGATTGAGTCTTTAAAGACTTGAGAACACTTGATGTATGTCTTGCCGTGGATATCTATGGTGACAATGGGATACCACGTGCCACTTGATGTATGTTAAGGTGACCAACTTGCGGGTTTCGTGACATTGGGAACCTATGCATAGGGGTTGGCACACGTTTTCGTCGTGATTCTCCGATAGATCTTTGGGGCACTCTTTGAGGCCCCTTGTGTTGGTTGAATAGATGAATTGAGATTGTGTGATGCATATCGTATAATCATGCCCACGGATACTTGAGGTGACATTGGAGTATCTAGGTGACATTAGGGTTTTGGTTGATTTGTATCTTAAGGTGTTATTCTAGTATGAACTCTAGGGCTGTTTGTGACACTTATAGGAATAGCCCAACGGATTGATTGGAAAGAATAACTTTGAGGTGGTTTCGTACCCTACCATAATCTCTTCGTTCGTTCTCCGCTATTAGTGACTTTGGAGTGACTCTTTGTTGCATGTTGAGGGATAGTTTTATGATCCAATTATGTTAGTATTGTTGAGAGGACTTACACTAGCGAAAGTATGAACCCTAGGCCTTGTTTACTATCATTGCAATACCGTTTACGCTCACTTTTATCACTTGCTACCTTGCTGTTTTTATATTTTTAGATTACAAAAACTATTATCTACTATGCATATTGCACTTGTATCACCATCTCTTCGCCGAACTAGTGCACCTATACAATTTACCATTGTATTGGGTGTGTTGGGGACACAAGAGACTCTTTGTTATTTGGTTGCAGGGTTGCTTGAGAGAGACCATCTTCATCCTACGCCTCCTACGGATTGATAAACCTTAGGTAATCCACTTGAGGGAAATTTGCTACTGTCCTACAAACCTCTGCACTTGGAGGCCCAACAACGTCTACAAGAAGAAGGTTGTGTAGTAGACATCACACCACCACACTGGAGTAGGGTATTACACCACAATGGTGGCCCGAACCAGTATAAATCTTGTGTCCTTTGTGTTGCGAGTTCGTTGAGTTAGCCCTTGAAATATTAGCTAATCTAGGACGTAGATCGGTAGGGGGAGATCTTCGTGTGAACCCAGTGTTCGAACCTTGAGGGTTTTGCCGGAACCCGTGATCCGACATTTGGCGCGCCAGGTAGGGGTCCACCGGAGCCTCTCTTCCATCGATCCATGCTCCACCATCTTCACGCACGTTTCCCATGGTGGGCGCCCCTCCGGCTGGATCAACCGGTGCCCACGGTGGCGCTCAGGGGCTCCGAGCCCTTGCTCCCGCCTTGCGGCAGGTGCAGTGGCCACCCAAGTTCAAGTCGGAGATGCCGCCGTGCTACGATGGCACGGCGGACCCGTCGGCTTTCCTGCTGGTGTACGAGGAGGTCGTTCTGGAAGCCGGGGGCGACGGCAAGATCATGGCCAACTAGTTCCCAATGGCCCTCGTAGGCATGCCGCGCGCGTGGTTCCTCCATTTGTTGGAGTCTTCTGTCGCCACCTGGGAGGAGCTGCACAACCTCTTCATCACTCGCTTCGTGGAACCGGCGGCCCCCATCATCGCAACTATTCTCAGCGGTTTGCAAGCACCACCCTCAGATCGGCATGCCAAGCCATTCTTTCGCCAGTTCCAAGCGCTCGGGGGCTCCGCCGGGCTGGGCCGCGCCCAAGGCCGACCTCACCTTCGACTCGGCGGATCATCCCGCCTCCACCGTCGGCTCGGGTGCGCTCCCAATTCTTTGCACGCCCACCATCTGCCACGTATCCATCACCAAGACACTTGTCGACGGCGGCGCAGGCCTCAACATGCTCTCCGTCGAGGCCTTCAACCTTCTTCATGTACTACTCGAGCGGCTCCGCCCTAGCAAGCCTTTCTCAGGGGTTGGTGGAGGCTCCGCCCGCTCCTTGGGGCAGATCCGCCTCCCCGTGACCTTCGGCACGCGCGACAACTACCGCACCGAGCTCATCGACTTCAACATCGCCCGCATTGGCCTCCCGTACAATGCCATCCTCGGGTACCCAACTCTGGCCCAGTTCATGGCAGCAACCCATCCTGCTTACAACCTCATGAAGATGCCGGGGAGCGAGGGTGTCCTCACCATCAAGGGGGATGCCAAGGAGGCCTTGGTGGCACTCAAGCTCTCCCTCAAGACCGCCGCGACAGCACAACCCGCCAACGCGGATACCTCCAAGGCCAAGGGAGCCGCACCAACCAAGAAGAAGCAGTTCTTCACCCAAGACAAGGCAGAAACCAAGCAAGTGCCGGTCGAGGAGGACGGGTCCTCGGGGGCAACCTTTACTATAGGCGCCAACTTGAGCCTGGTCAGGAGGAGGCGCTAGTGAAGTTCTTGCGCGCAAACAAAGGAGTGTTCGCTTGGGAGCCCGATCAGCTGGTGGGGGTCCCAAGAGGAGTGATAGAACACCACCTGAAGGTGTGCCCCAACGTACGCCCCATGAAGCAGAAGGCGAGGCGGCAGTCCACGGAGAAGCAAGCTTTCATCGTCCAAGAAACCCGCAAGTTGGAGGCTGCGGGTGTCATTCGCGAGGTTCGGTACCCCGAGTGGCTGGCAAACCCCGTCGTCGTCCCCAAGAAAGGCGGGAAGGAGCGGATGTGCGTCCACTTCACCAACCTCAACAGGGCATGTCCCCAAGATCCATTCCCACTTCCACGCATCGACCAGATCGTCGACTCCACCGCCGAGTGCGACTTGCTATGCTTCCTAGATGTGTTCTCAGGATATCACCAGATCAAGATGGCGGTAGAAGATGTGGTGAATACGGCCTTCCTGACCCCGTGTGGGGTGTACTGCTACACTTGCATGCCGTTCGGGCTGCGCAATGCGGGCGCAACCTTCCAGCGGCTCATGCACATCGCCTTAGGGCGGCAGCTCGGGAGAAACGCTGAAGCCTACGTCGACGACATCGCGGTGAAGTCTCGGGAGGCGATGACCTTGATCCAGGACCTGGAGGAGACCTTTGAAAGCCTTCGTCAGGTGGACTTGCGGCTCAACCCGGAGAAGTGCGTGTTTGGCGTCACTTCCCGCAAGCTGCTGGGCTTCCTTGTGTCCCACCGGGGGATCGAGGCCAACCCAGACAAGGTCAAGGCAACTGAAGACATGAGTCCACTGCAAACCCTTAAGGAAATGCAGAAGTTGGCTGGTCGGTTGACTGCGTTGGGGCGCTTCATCTCCAAGCTGGGAGAGCGCGCCCTACCCTTCTTCAAGCTGATGAAGAAGAAGGGCCCGTTTGAGTGGACCCCAGAGGCTGACCGAGCTTTTCAAGACCTCAAGAGATACCTGACTAGCCCTCCAGTGATGGTGGCGCCGTGAGCTCTCGATCCCCTAGTGCTCTATCTTGCCGCCACCCCGTACTCAGCCAGCGCGACTCTGGTGGCGGTTCAGGAAGAACACTAAGCCAAGGGCGCATCGCACCATGCTGCGCCCCCAGCAGAGACAACACAAGACCAGGAGGGCGCCACAAGGGCTGCAGCAGCAGAGGGTCAAGCTCAGCAGAAGGACGCCCCCAAACCCGCGACGGCCCCGACTAGCGATCAAGCGCCGGAGGCACCCCAACTCCCAGAAGGCGCAAGCCTCATCAACGCGCCTACCCTCGTCGAGCACCCAGTATACTTCGTCAGCACGGTGTTGCAGGATGCAAGAGCACGGTACCCCATGCCTCAAAAGCTCCTACTCGCGCTCCTGGTGGCCTCATGGAAGTTGTGGCACTACTTTCAAGGCCACCCCATCATGGTCGTCTCGGCTTACCCATTGGAGAGAGTGCTCAGGAGCCCCAACTCTGCTGGAAGGGTCGCTGAGTGGAACATCGAATTGCAAGCATTCCAGTTGGAGTTCAGCACCACCAGGGTCATCAAGGGAGCCGCACTTGCCGATTTCATGGCAGAATGGACGGACGCCCCGACGCTCGAAGTAGGCAAAGAACAGTCCCTCTCACCAAGAAGTGAGGCGCCCGACGGCTACGTCATGTATTTCGATGGTGCCTTTGTGCGCCAAGGCGCAGGGGCTGGAGCGGTGCTCATCTCGCCCACTCAGGACAAGCTCTACTATGCCGTGCAGCTCTGCTTCCAGCAGGGCGAGTAGGTCTCCAACAACATTGCAGAATACGAAGGCCTCATAGCCGGCCTGAAGGTTGCGGCGGCACTGGGGGTGAAGTGTCTCACTATAAGGGGCGACTCACAGCTCCTCGTCAACTTCTCCAACAAGGTATACGAGCCGAAGGACGAACACATGGAAGCATACCTCGCGGAGGTGCGCAAGATGGAGAAGGAATTCCTGGGCCTGGAGTTGCAACACGTGGCCCGTGGCACCAACAAGGAAGCTGACAACATTGCCAGAAGGGCATCCAAGCTGCAACCCCAAGAGCCTGGCGTCTTCGAGGAGCGGCTCTTCAAGCCATCGGCAACACCACCGCTTTCAAGAACGGCTCATCCTCGGGAGGAGGTCCCGCAACCGCCTGCCACAGGAGCCCCGGCCTGTGGCCCGACCTCGGGAGCGCGCCTACTCTTGGTGCTCGAGCCCCAGGAGGGATGCTGGACCAAGGAATTCAAGGAATACCCGATGCAAAGGACGTTGCCGGAGAAGGAAGAAGATGCGGAGCATGTGGCCCGACAGGCCACGGCATACTGCATCCAGGACGGTGAGCTATACAGGAAGCGACCAAATGACGTTTCACTGCGTTGCATCTTCAGGGAATAGGGGAAAGAGTTGATAGCTGACATACACGGCGGGGACTGCAGGCAACATTCATCGTCACGAACCCTCATTGGCAAGGCATTCCGCAGCGGATTCTACTGGCCTACGGCGCTCAACGACACAGCTGAGCTGGTGAAGTCATGCGAGGCCTGTCAATTCCACGCCAAGCAGATCCATCAGCCAGCTCAGGGCCTCCAGACCATTCCACTCTCATGGCCGTTCGCAGTCTGGGGGCTGGATATCCTGGGCCCGTTCCCTCGGGCGCCTGGGGGCTATCGATACATCTATGTCACCATCAACAAGTTCACCAAGTGGGCGGAGGTTGAAGCCGTCCGCACCATCCCAGCTGGCTCTGCGGTCAAGTTCATCAAGGGCCTCGTGAGCCGTTTTGGGGTCCCCAATCGCATCATCACCGATAATGGCTCGCAGTTCACTAGTAATCTCTTCAAGTCATATTGTGCTAACCTTGGAACGCAGATCTGCTATGCTTCGGTAGCGCACCCCAGGAGCAATGGCCAGGCCGAACGTGCCAACGCGGAGGTCCTGAGAGGCCTCAAGACCAGGACCTTCAAAAAGAAGCTCGAGGCCTGCGGCAGGGGCTGGCACGATGAGCTCCAGTCCGTGTTGTGGTCCATCTGCAGCACCGCCACCAAGCCGACGGGCGAGACTCTGTTCTTCCTCCTCTACGGAGCAGAAGCAGTCCTCCCTCACGAGGTCAGACATCGCTCCGCACGGGTCATAGAGTTTGATGAAACACAACAGACGCCAGGTGGGGGATGGACCTCGTGCTGGGGGAGGAACGTCGCCGCGAAGCTGCACTACGGGCAGCAAGATACCAGCAGGCGTTGCGGTGATACCACTGTCGCAGCGTCCGCTCCAGGACGCTCGAGGTGGGTGACCTCGTCCTGAGGCAGGTGATCTCCGGGGAAGGGCTGTAAGCTCTCACCCGTGTGGGAGGGCCCGTTCAAGGTCGTCCACGTCTCCAGGCCTAGCGCCGCGCGCCTGGAGACGCAGGACGGGGTACCCATCCAGAACGCCTGGAACATCCAACACCTCCGGAAGTTCTACCCATGAAGAAAGGCCCAGCGCCTATGAAGAAGGCCCGGTGCCTATGAAGAAAGGCCCAGTGCATGTAAGCAAGGCCCAGTGCCTTTGAAGATCGCCGCTCGTGACACGCTCACGTAATAACGAGTGGGGTTGTACATGCCCCGGAGTCTCAGGAGTGCCGCCCTCAGGCCTCGAGGACTCCCTCCCATGCCTAGTGTCAGCACTTAGCTCCGCGCTAGTGAGAAGACGTCGAAGACTAAACTAGGTGCCGGACGCGGCTTTTCATTTGCTTTCTGAAGTTGGCTCGCCCCTCTTTAACTGAAATTTGCTTTCTGGTGTCTCTTGCTGGTCTCGTCCTATCTCTTTCTGCCTCTGCTTCTGCCTTTCTTTCTTTGATCGGCCTATACTCTCTCTCGCTTTCCTCGCGAGGGGGCTGAACAGGTACTTTCGTAAGCTTCACCTTCGTGAGCCTCCTTCTTCTTCTTTTTGCGAGGTACCCTCGTTCGAGCCCACAAGCTGGCGCACCTCTCCTAATCCGTGCCCCACGGGTATCGCGATACGAAGTGCTGGGTCAAAGTCAGCGGCGCCTGTGACCAAGCCTCGGGTGAACGATAAACCTCTTGACAAATTTTTTGTAGTTCCTAAGCGCCTATCAGGTCAAGGAGGCCTAGACGGGCACCAGGGAGCAACCGCTTCGTGAGGAGGAGGCCACTCCGAGAAAGTCGAGCTAAGTTATCCCTACATAAAACAACGATGTCGCGACACGGCACAGGAACAACAAACATAGGATAACGATTGAGATCCTAGTTCGATACACGCCCCTCCGGGGCCCATGCTGGTTTCCTTTTGATGCAGGAAGGAAAGGAAGAACAAAATAAAAGCGGCGCCTGCCCCTACAGCGGTCCACGGGGGCAGGCCCCTGGCGCCGTCCTGGGCTCAGCTAGACCCCTCCTCGCGCTTCACGGAGGCGCGGTGACGAGACGATCCGCCACCGTCTTCAAAGCGGTCACGGCGGCGTGGCGGCTAGTCGTAGCCACCACAGCTGGAGCTGTCACCGGGGGAAGAGCCGCCATAGCTGGACGAGACGCGGTCGGCACCAAGGGTGGGTTCGCCCCCATCGCCAAGGCCAAGCACCTCCTCGTCGCCGTTCACCTCGGGGCAGCACCCGGCGCGGCGACCATCTTCCCCAAACACCCTCACATAGAGGACCGCATCACCGTCATACCTGAAATGGAGGGTGCACTGCCTGCCCAGGCCGCGCGCGCGGGCGAACGTCTGCCAACCGTGGGCCAGAGCTATATTGCCCGCGGCGGAGACCTCGACCGCGACCCAAGAAGCCCTGCTGTAGCAACTGTCCATCTGCAGCCAGAGCCCGCCTGGACCAGAGGCTGGCAGCTCATCGACGAAGAAGCGTGGGAGCTAAAGCCAGTTGCCGGCCGGGTTCTCCGACCAGACGACGAACTCCAGCGGCACCTCCGTCAAGTGGAAGCGTGGCCGGGGAGACCGCGCAACCACGACAAGTCTCCCTTCATTGACAGGGATGTCGCGACCGGAGCGGCCCCTGCCACACGTCGCGGCACCACCACGAGAGCGGGGGGGGCACGGCGGGGGTCGCCGAATGCTTGCGGGGACGACCGCGTCAATGCTTGGGCGCTGGAGAGCCGGGGCCCTCGCGAGGGGCCTTCCCCTTCTCCACGGCAGTGAACCTCCTCGACGGCGCCATTGGTAGCGGTGATGGGGCAAGGAAGGAGAAGAAGCGGGAGAGGCACGGGAAAGATGGGCGGCGGGGGATCCGCCCCCCTCCCATTTATACCAGGAGAAGGCTAACCAGCACCCCCCACGGTCACAGGTAATGATGTTTTCCTTGCATGTCGCAGGGACTGGTCAAGTCGGGCAGTTGCCGAGGTAGCGTGGGGAAGCGGAGTCGCCCACGTCCAATCAATCGCCACGCGTCGACCAAGGCCGCAGGCTATTGGAGCCGACGGCGCTTCACCCTTGACCTTTGGCTTCGTCCTTGTTTCCTCTTTGGTGCTAAGGGAGCAAGCGCAGGCGCGTAGTACCGAGGCGTCAAGCAAAGGTTTCCATATCAGTGAAACGAGACCAAGACCAGCAGGACGGCATCACCACCAGAGCCTTTAGCAGGCGAAGACTGCTTTTGTCAGGATAAGCTGTACTAGCTGTCCCCTTTCAAATTGGCCGTTGTTGGCTCCCTTCCCGCTCAATATTTGGGGAGAGGACCAGGGCCTCTATAAATAGGACTAGCCACCACCATAGGTGGGAGAGAGAGAGACCCGAACAACCACAAGTTCACCAAGCACAAGAACACCTCTCCTCAGGAGGCTGTTCTTCCCCTTGTATTGTTCATCCTCAGCCCAAGAGGCAATCCACCACCACCACACTAGAGTAGGGTATTACACCACAACGGTGGCCCGAACCAGCATAAATCTTGTGTCCTTTGTGTTGCGAGTTCGTTGAGTTAGCCCTTGAAATCCAGCTAATCTAGGACGTAGATCGGTAGGGGGGAGATCTTCGCGCACACCCCAGTGTTCGAACCTTGAGGGTTTTGCCGGAACCCATGATCCGATAGCATGCGCCAAAGAGGACCCAAGTAAATTCACTCGCGGGAGTTGTTCAAGAGGAAGTGCTAGTTGTGAAGGAATATCCCGATGTATTCCCAGAGGAATTACCAGGCATGCCACTAGACCGAGACATAGAGTTTTTGATCAAGTTGTTGCCAGGCACCGGACCAATATCTAAGAGACCGTATCGGATGCCCGCAGATCATCTGGAGGAGATTAAGAAGCAGATTAAGGAGTTATTGGAGAAAGGTTATATTCGACCAAGTTCATCAACGTGGGGAGCCCCAGTGCTCCTAGTTGAGAAGAAGGATGGATCCTTGAGAATGGTTGTTCATTATCGTGCATTGAATGAGGTGATGATTAAGAAGAAATACCCTCTACCGATGATCAATGATTTGTTTGACCAGCTACAAGGATCTAAAGTATTCTCCAAGATCGATCTTCGATCAGGATATCACCAGTTGAAGATCCAAGAACATGATATACCCAAGACAGCTTTTACCACAGGGTATGGGCTATATGAGTACACGGTCACATCTTTTGGTTTGACTAACGCCCTTGCCTACTTTATGAGTATGATGAATAAGGTGTTCATGGAGTTCTTGGATAAGTTTGTTGTGGTGTTCATTGATGATATATTGGTGTGCTCGAAGAATGAAGAACACAAGGAACATTTGCGCTTGGTTCTCGAGAAGCTCAGTGAACATCAGCTATATGCCAAGTTCAGCAAATGTGAGTTTTGGTTGAAGGAAGTTGGATTTATCGGACATGTTATATCTGGAGAAGGTATAGCAGTAGACCCTTCAAAGGTTCAGTCTGTCACCGAGTGGTTGGCACCCACTTCAGTCGGAGAGATACGCAGTTTCCTTGGACTCGCAAGATATTATCGGAGATTCATTAAAAAAATTCCAAGATTGTGAAGCCCATGACGGAGTTATTGATGAAGGACACTAAGCTCAAATGGACAGAGGATTGTGAGGCCAGTTTTCAGGAGTTGAAGAAACGTTTGCTTACAACCCCAGTGCTAATTCTCCCGAATATACGCAAGGATTTCCAAGTATATTGCGACGCTTCTCGTCAGGGACTTGGAGGCGTTCTTATGCAAGAAGGAAGAGTTGTTTCATATGCCTCACGGCAGCTTTGACCTCATGAGTTGAACTATGCCACCCATGATTTGGAGTTAGCAGCCGTAGTGCATGCGCTCAGAACCTGGAGATATTTTCTTATTGGAAACCGTTGTGATGTGTACACAGATCATAAGAGTTTGAAGTACATCTTCACATAGAAGGAGTTGAACCTCAGGCAGAGAAGATGGTTGGAGCTCATAAAGGATTATGACATGAAACTGCATCATCATCCAGGAAAGGCCAATGTTGTAGCAGACGCGTTGAGCCGCAAGAGTTATGTTAATACCCTCTTAACCAGAGGATTACTTCAGGAGTTAGCCGACGATCTCAGAGAACTTCGAATGGAGATAGTTCCGAGAGGTTTTGTTGTAGCGTTGGAAGTTCAGTCCACGTTGTTGGGAAATATTCAAGAAGCTCAAAAGACTGATAAGGAGATTGCGGAGATAAAGGAAAAGATGAGTGAAGTAAATGCCAAAGGTTTTCGTGATGATGAACACGAAACTTTATGGTTTGAGGACCGTATCTATGTGCCAAATGATTCAGAGATCAGGAAGTTAATTCTTCAGGAAGCTCATGGCTCACCATACTCGATTCACCCAGGAAACACCAAGGTGTATTTGGATTTGAAGAAACGTTTCTGGTGGACAGGTATGAAGAAGGATATTGCCGAGTACGTAGTAGTATGTGACGTATGTCAGAGAGTTAAGGCAGAGCGTCAGAAGCCACCAGGATTACTTCATACTTTGTCGATACCCGAATGGAAGTGGGATAAGCTTGGCATGGATTCCATCACCAGATTACCCAGGACACGATCATGATATGACTCCATCTGGGTAGTAGTTGATCGCTTGACCAAAGTGGCCCACTTTATCCCCGTGAAAACCACTTATACAAGCGCGAAGTTGGCTAAGGTATATCTGACCAGGATTGTATGTCTGCATGGAGTTCCGAGGACCATCGTATCAGATAGAGGAACGCGGTTTACCTCGAAGTTTTGGAATCAGTTACACCAGACTTTGGGTACCAGGCTAGAGTTCAGTACAACCTTTCATCCGCAGATAGATGGACAGACCGAGAGAGTCAATCAGATTCTGGAGGACATGTTGAGAGCTTGTGCGCTAGATTATGGATCTAGTTGGGATGATAATTTGCCTTACGCAGTGTTCTCGTACAACAACAGCTACCAAGCTAGTTTAAAGATGGCCCGTTTCAAAGCCTTGTATGGAAGGAGGTGCATGACACCATTGATGTGGGATGAAGTTGGAGACCGAAAATTGTTCAGGCCAGATTTAATCAGAGAGTCTGAAGAGAAGGTCAAGTTGATTCGTCATAGACTCAAGGTAGCTTAGTCTAGGCAGAAGAGTTATGCCGATACTAAACGCAAGTAGGTAGCCTATGAAGTCGGAGACCGAGCATATCTTCATGTGTCACCACTTCGAGGAGTTAAACGATTTGGAGTCAAAGGAAAGTTAGCACCACGATTTGTAGGACCATACCGAGTTTTGGAACGTATGGGTGAAGTTGCCTACAAGTTGGAGTTACCCAAAGGTTTGTCAGGAGTTCATGATGTGTTTCGCGTTTCTCAGTCGAAGAAGTGCCATGCAGAGATGTCCGATATTCCTCTGAGAGATACAGTGCCCCTGGAAGCAATTCAATTGGAGAGTGACCTAACCTATGAGGAGAAACACGTTAAGATTCTCGAGTTTGCCAGCCGAGTTACATGCAGCAAGGTCATCAAGTTTTGCTAAGTTCAGTGGAGCCACCATAACGAGGAAGAAGCCACCTGGGAGCGAGAAGAAGATCTTCGGAAAAACCACCCACACCTATTTGCTAGCCAACCCAAATCTCGAGGGTGAGATTCATCTTAAGGGGGGTAGGTTTGTAACATCCCAATTTTCAATTTGGATGTTAATCATTAGGTCATCATATGCATCCATAATTTTCAATTTGTTTTATTTGGAATTTTGATCCTAAAAACCTTAAGCAACTCAAGGACTAATTGAGAGAGTTGGAGGTTTTCATAAAAATCCATTTTTGAATTTTTCAAAATTGGTAAATTGGATCAAACTCGTTTTATTCAAATTATTTTTCCAATTATTTCAAATAAATAAAATAATGAGAGAAGATAATATGACTTCTTCAAAAATAGCTAGGAAATATTGGAAATTTAATTTTGAATAAAATTATATTTATTTGCTATTTTATTTGGTTGAATTTTATTAAATTAGGGAAAAAGTTGCATTTTTAAAAATTACATTTACTCCAAAAAATGTTCACGTGATCCCAAATAATAGGAGGGGATGGTCAAAATTGTTTATGGAATTTTAGGATTTTTATTTTACTTTTATTTGGATTTGTCTTCATGGCATTATTTAAAAAAAAGTTTTTCGGACCAACTGGGCCAAAGCCCAGCCGACCCAGGAGCGTGTCACCCCGTCCGAGTCTGGCTCCTGCCCGACATGGCCGCCGCGCCGCCATCGGCTTCCGTGTCGAGGCCGGACGCCTCCGCCGCCTTTCCCCTCCCCCAAGTCGCGCCCCTCCCCCAACCCCGTTTAAAGGCCGAGGCGCCTGGCCCCCCTCCTCCCCAAGCCGAGCCGCTGCCGCCTGCCGCCTCCCGCCTGTGCCGCACCACCTCACCGCTGCCCCGCACCACCACCTCCTCGCCGGAGTCCGTCGTCGCCATCGTCGGTTTTCTCCGCCCAAACCGCCGACCCGGTATAAACCGAACCTCGATCCGGTTTTTCGTTTTCGGTTGTTTTTTTTAGAATACCCGGTTTATTATTAGGTTAGTTTAGTTAGCGAACGTTCGTTCGTTTAGATCTTTCAACGAATGCTTTCGTTCGTTAGTCTCTGTTAGCTGACGTTCCTCCGATAGATTTTTCTTTTCTGTTTATTTTCAGCCAGGGACCTATCCGTAATTATTTCTATCGCAGATTAGTCCCTAATCTTTAAATGATCACTACTTTTTGCTCGTTTGTCCAAATCCAACCAAACCAACACCAAATTCTTCATTACGATCCCCCCTGTTCAGATAATTAACTTAAACATGTTTTTAGAAGTTTAAAATTTGGTTTCAAATATATTTGAATTTGAACTTCTTTTGATCGTAATCTGAGTTTCGTATCTCCGTTTTGATCGATTCTTTTTGCAAATCGTAGCTCTTCACTTGAACTTTCTGTTTAGATCTTTTTATTTGGTTTTATCTTTGCATATTTTTATTTGGTTTTACCTTTGCATCTTATGCTTGAGTATCTGCCATTTGAATTATTGATTGATCTCATCACTTTACTTAATGAGTTTGTTGGGTTATTAATATTCTTTTGGGAATTGAGTTAGGGGAACCTTCTCAATAATGGAATAAATTTGGTAGTTAAATAAAATATATTCCTTTGCTGTAGAAAAAATTAGCTTTATGCAAATGTTAAACTCAGAGCGTCCACCAGCCAAATATGCATGTAGTGATAGTTTTATTACATCATTATTCTCTATAGTGTGATCTTGCCAGCATATTCCATGTGCTGACCTACACGGCTGCAACATATCATGTTGTAGAATTTTCAGACTAAGAGTAAGGTGTGATAGGTTGTTGTCATGCACTCAGTTTTGCCGTGGAGTTGGATAGACTCATTTATCTTCGATGCTTCCGCAAGTTAGTTAGATGGCCTTCAGCCATATTATTGTAATAAGTACTCTTTATGAGACACTCAATGTAATAAGAGTGTGATTGAACTCTGTTATAAATCCTCGAGTACTGTGTGTGTCAGCAATACTGATCCAGGGATGACACTTAAGCATAGAGACTACGATCCATTGGGATCGGGTCGCTACAAAAATTAAGAGCATCTAAGTACAAGTGCTTCTTCCAAACTACAACAAAATCACGAGAACCATCACAAGTGCAAACATGCTTGTTCACTTTTTTATAACATATCCACACAAGGATTGTGAAGAAAATTGTCAACCACCAGAACAAAAAAATATTTGACCTCGTGCTTGATGTAATGATTTACCTTCAACCCTACCGAACAACCAAGGTCTAATAATTATCAACCAAATCTACAACCACAAATAGGGAAAAAAATTCAGCTTAAGTTATATACCTCAACCAAACGGGAAACTAAATGGATCTGACGAGATCAAGCAAGTATCACAAAAACTTAAGTGTTATTCCTCAGATTTAGGTCATGAAAACCCTAACTACCAGTCGAGACTTGCAGAAAAGGTGTGAGAAGATGGAGAAGAACCAGATCGCATACCTCCCGCAGACGCACTAAAGAGGGTGGAATAACAACGATGGGCTATTCATCAAACTTTGGTCGTTGAACACCGTCTTCCAACAAAACTAAAACAAATCAGGACACTCTAACTACCAAACCGAGAAAAAAGGAAGAAGAACAGAGTGTTGGGGAACGCAGTATTTCAAAAAAAATTCTAACGATCATGCAAGATCTATCTAGGAGATGCATAGAAATGAGAGGGGAGAGTGTTTCTACGTACCCTCGTAGACAGAAAGCGGAAGCATTTAGTAACATGGTTGATGTAGTCGAACGTCTTCACGGTCCAACGGATCAAGTACTGAACGCACGGCACCTCCGCGATCTTCACACGTTCAACTCGGTGATGTCCCTCGTACTCTTGATCCAGCTGAGGCCGAGGGTGAGTTCTGTCAGCACGATGGCGTGGTGACGGTGATGATGAAGTCACCGGCGCACGGCTTCGCCTAAGCACTACAACAATATGACCGAGGTGGAAAACTCTGGAGGGGGGCACCGCACACAGCTAAAGATCAACTTGTGTGTCTATGGGGTGCCCCCCTCCCCCGTATATAAAGGAGGGGAGGAGGAGGAGGGCCGGCCTCAAGGGGCGTGCCCAAGGGGGGATTCCTACTCCTAGTAGGAGTAGGTTTCCCCCTTTCCCAGTCCAAGTAGGAGAAGAAGGAAGGAGAGGAAGAAGAGAAGGAAAGGGGGGCCGGCCCCCCTAGCCCTAGTCCAATTCGGTTTGGGCTAGGGGGCGCCACCTCTTGGCCTACCTCCTCTCTTCCACCACTAGGCCCATAAGGGCCAATAACTTCCCGGAGGGGGTTCTGGTAACCCCCGGTACTCCGAAACTTATCCGAAACGACCCGAACAATTCCGGTGTCCGAATGTAGCCTTCCAATATATGAATGTTTATGTCTCGACAATTTCGAGACTCATCGGCATGTCCGTGATCACATCTGGGACTCTGAACAACCTTCGGTACATCAAATCACATAACTCATAATACATATCATCATCGAACGTTAAGCGTGCGGACCCTACGGGTTCGATAACTATGTAGACATGACCGAGACTCATCTCCGGTAAATAACCAATAGCGGAACCTGGATGCTCATATTGGTTCCTACATATTCTACGAAGATCATTATCGTTCAAACCGCATAACAACATATGATGTTCCATTTGTCATCGGTATGTTACTTGCCCGAGATTCGATCGTCGGTATCATCATACCTAGTTCACTCTCGTCACCGACAAGTCTCTTTACTCGTTCCGTAATGCATCATCCCGTGACTAACCCATTAGTCACATTGCTTGCAAGGCTCATAGTGATGTGCATTACCGAGAGGGCCCAGAGATACCTCTTCGATACACGGAGTGACAAATCCTAATCTAGATCTATGCCAACTTAACAAACACCATCGGAGACACCTGTAGAGCGTCTTTATAATCACCCAGTTACGTTGTCACATTTGATAGCACACAAGGTGTTCCTCCGGTATTCGGGAGTTGCATAATCTCATAGTCATAGGAACATGTATAAGTCATGAAGAAAGCAATAGCAATAAACTAAACGATCATAGTGCTGAGCTAACGGATGGGTCTTGTCCATCACATCATTCTCTAATGATGTGATCCCGTTCATCAAATGAAAACACATGTCTATGGCTAGGAAACTAAACCATCTTTGATTAACGAGCTAGTCTAGTAGAGGCATACTAGGGACACTCTGTTTGTCCATGTATTCACACATGTACTAAGTTTTCGGTTAATACAATTCTAGCATGAATAATAAACATTTATCAAGATATAAGGAAATATAAATAACAACTTTATTATTGCCTCTAGGGCATATTTCCTTCAGTCTCCCACTTGCACTAGAGTCAATAATCTAGATTACACAGTAATGATTCTAACACCCATGGAGTCTTGGCGTTGATCATGTTTTGCTCGTTAGAGAGGCTTAGTCAACGGGTCTGCAACATTCAGATCCGTATGTATCTTGCAAATCTCTATGTCTCCCAACTTGACTTGATCGCGGATGGAATTGAAGCGTCTCTTGATGTGCTTGGTTCTCTTGTGAAATCTGGATTCCTTTGCCAAGGCAATTGCACCAGTATTGTCACAAATGATTTTCATTGGGCCCGATGCACTAGGTATTACACCTAGATCGGATATAAACTCCTTCATCTAGACTCCTTCATTTGTTGCTTCCGAAGCAGCTATGTATTCTGTTCACACGTAGATCCCGCCATGACTCTCTGCTTAGAACTGCACCAACTGACAGCTCCACCATTCAATAAAAATACGTATCCGGTTTGTGACTTAGAGTCGTCTGGATGAGTGTCAAAGCTTGCATCGACGTAACCATTTACGACGAGCTCTTTGTCACCTCCATAAATGAGAAACATATCCTTAGTCCTTTTCAGGTATTTCAGGATGTTCTATACCACTGTCTAGTTATCTACTCCAGAATTACTTTGGTACCTCCCTGCTAAACTAATAGCAAGGCACACATCATGTCTGGTACACAGCATTGCATACATGATAGAACCTATGGCTGAGGCATAGGGAATGACTTTCATTTTCTCTCTATCTTTTGCAGTGGTCGGGCATTGAGTCTGACTCAACTTCACACCTTGTAACACTGGCAAGAACCCTTTATTTGCTTGAGCCATTTTGAACTTCTTCAAAACTTTATCAAGGTATGTGCTTTGTCAAAGTCCAATTAAGCGTCTTGATCTCTCTCTATAGATCGTGATGCCCAATATATAAGCAGCTTCACCGAGGTCTTTCATTGAAAAATTCTTATTCAAGTATGCTTTTATGCTATTCAGAAATTCAGTATCATTTCCGATCAACAATATGTCATCCACATATAATATCAGAAATGCTACAGAGCTCCCACTCACTTTCTTGTAAATACAGGCTTCTCCAAAAGTCTGTATAAAACCATATGCTTTGATCACACTATCAAAGCGTATATTCCAACTCCGAGATGCTTGCACCAGTCCATAAATGGATCGCTGGAGCTTGAACACTTTGTTAGCACCTTTTGGATCGACAAAACCTTCTGGTTGCATCATATGCAACTCTTCTTTGAGATATCCATTAAGGAATGCAGTTTTGACATCCATTTGCCAAATTTCATAATCATAAAATGGGGTAATTGCTAACATGATTCGGACGGACTTAAGCATCGCTACGGGTGAGAAGGTCTCATCATAGTCAACTCCTTGAACTTGTCAAAAACCTTTCGCAGCAAGTCGAGCTTTGTAGACAGTAACATTACCATCAGCATCAGTCTTCTTCTTGAAGATCCATTTATTCTCTATGGCTTGCCGATCATCGGGAAAGTCAACCAAAGTCCATACTTTATTCTCATACATGGATCTCATCTTAGATTTAATGGCCTCAAGCCATTTTGCGGAATCTAGGCTCATCATCGCTTCCTCATAGTTCGTAGGTTAATCATGCTCAAGTAACATGACCTCCAGAATAGGATTACCGTACCACTCTGGTGCGAATCTTACTCTGGTTGACCTACGAGGTTCAGTAGTAACTTGATCAGAAGTTTCATGATCATCATCATTAGCTTCCTCACTAATTGGTGTAGGAATCACTGGAACTGATTTCTGTGATGAACTACTTTTCAATAAGGGAGAAGGTACAGTTACCTCATCAAGTTCTACTTTCCTCCCACTTACTTCTTTCGAGAGAAACTCCTTCTCTATAAAGGATCCATCCTTAGCAACAAATATCTTGCCTTCGGATCTATGATAGAAGGTGCACCCAACAGTCTCCTTTGGGTATCCTACGAAGACACATTTCTCTGATTTTGGTTCGAGCTTATCAGGTTGAAGCTTTTCACATAAGCATCGCAGCCCCAAACTTTAAGAAACGACAACTTGGGTTTCTTGCCAAACCACAGTTCATAAGGTGTCATCTCAACATATTACGGTGGTGCCCTATTTAACGTGAATGCAACCGTCTCTAAAGCATAACCCCAAAACGATAGCGGTAAATCAGTAAGAGACATCATAGATCGCACCATATCTAATAAAGTGCGGTTACGATGTTCGGACACACCATTACGTTGTGGTGTTCCAGGTGGCATGAATTGCGGAACTATTCCGCATTGTTTATAATGAAGACCAAACTCATAACTCAAAGATTCACCTCCATGATCAGATCGTAGAAACTTAATTTTCTTGTTACGATGATTTTCCACTTCACTCTGAAATTCTTTGAACTTTTCAAATGTTTCAGACTTATGTTTCATCAAGTAGATATACCCATATCTGCTTAAATCATCTGTGAAGGTCAGAAAATAAAGATACCCGCCATGAGCATCAAGACCCATCGGACCGCATACATTAGTATGTATTATTTCCAACAAGTCAGTTGCTCGCTCCATTGTTCCGGAGAACGGAGTATTAGTCATATTGCCCATGAGGCATGGTTCACAAGCATCAAGTGATTCCAAAAGCCCATCCGCATGGAGTTTCTTCATGCGCTTTACACCAGTAGGACCTAAACGGCAGTGCCACAAATAATTAGCTCTATCATTATTAAATTTATATCTTTTGGCTTCAATAATATTAATATGTGTATCACTACTATTGAGATTCAATAAAAATAGACCACTCATCAAGGGTGCGTGACCATAAAAGATATTACTCATATAAATAGAACAACCATTATTCTGTGATTTAAATGAATAACCGTCTCACATCAAACAAGATCCAGATGTAATGTTCATGCTTAACGCTGGCACAAAATAACAATTATTCAGGTCTAATACTAATCCCGAAGCTAGATGTAAAGGTAGCATGCCGTCCGCGATCACAACGACTTTGGAACCATTTCCCACGTGCATCGTCACCTCATCCTTAGCCAATCTTCGCTTAATCTGTAGCCCCTATTTCAAGTTGCAAATATAAGCAACAGAACCAGTATCAAATACCCAGGCACTACTGCGAGCATTAGTAAGGTGCACATCAATAGCATGTATATCAAATATACTTATCACTTTTCCATCCTTCTTATCCGCCAAATACTTGGGGCAGTTCCGCTTCCAGTGACCAGTCCCTTTGCAGTAGAAGCACTCAGTCTCAGGCTTAGGTCTAGACTTGGGCTTCTTCACTTGAGCAGCAACTTGCTTGTCGTTCTTCTTGAAGTTCCCTTTCTTCCCTTTACCCTTCTTCTTGAAACTAGTGGTCTTGTTGACCATCAACACTTGATGCTCCTTCTTGATTTCTACCTCCGCGGCCTTTAGCATTGCAAAGAGCTCAGGAATTGTCTTATCCATCCCTTGCATATTATAGTTCATCACGAAGCTTTTGTAGCTTGGTGGCAGTGATTGAAGAACTCTGTCAATGACACTATCATCAGGAAGATTAACTCCCAGTTGAGTCAAGTGGTTGTGGTACCCAGACATTCTGAGTATATATTCACTGACAGAACTATTCTCCTCCATCTTGCAGCTGTAGAGCTTATTGAAGACTTCATATCTCTTAGTCTGGGCATTTGCTTGAAATATTAACTTCAACTTCTGGAACATCTCATATGCTCCATTACGTTCAAAATGTCGTTGAAGTCCCGATTCTAAGCCGTAAAGCATGGCACACTGAACTATCGAGTAGTCATCAACTTTGCTCTGCCAGACGTTCATAACATCTCATGTTGCTCCTGCAGCAGACTTTGCACCTAGCGGCGCTTCCAGGACGTAATTCTTCTATGCAGCAATGAGGATAATCCTCAAGTTACGGACCCAGTCCGTGTAGTTGCTACCATCATCTTTCAACTTAGCTTTCTCTAGGAATGCATTGAAATTCAAAGGAACAGTAGCACGGGCCATTTATCTACAACAACATAGACATGCAAAATACTATCAGGTACTAAGTTCATGATAAATTAAAGTTCAATTAATCATATTACTTAAGAACTCCCACTTAGATAGACATCCCCTCTAATCATCTAAGTGATCACATGATCCATATCAACTAAACCATGTCCGATCATCACGTGAGATGGAGTAGTTTTCAATGGTGAACATCACTATGTTGATCATATCTACTATATGATTCACGCTCGACTTTTCGGTCTCAGTGTTCCGAGGCCATATCTGCATATGCTAGGCTCCTCAAGTTTAACCCAAGTATTCTGTGTGTGCAAAACTGGCTTGCACCCGTTGTATGTGAACGTAGAGCTTATCACACCCGATCATCACATGGTGTCTCGGCACGATGAACTGTAGCAATGACGCATACTCAGGGAGAACACTTGTACCTTGAAATTTAGTGAGAGATCATCTTATAATGCTACCACCGTACTAAGCAAAATAAGATGCATAAAGGATAAACATCACATGCAATCAATATAAGTGATATGATATGGCCATCATCATCTTGTGCCTTTGATCTCCATCTCCAAAGCACCATCATGATCACCATCGTCACCGGCTTGACACCTTGATCTCCAACGTAGCATCGTTGTCGTCTCGCCAACTATTGCTTCTACGACTATCGCCACCACTTAGTGATAAAGTAAAGCAATTACATGGCAATTGCATTTCATACAATAAAAGCGACAACCATATGGCGCCCGCCAGTTGCCGACAACTTTGTTACAAAACATGATCATCTCATACAACAATTTATATAATCACATCTTGACCATATCACATCACAACATGCCCTGCAAAAACAAGTTAGACGTCCTCTACTTTGTTGTTGCAAGTTTTACATGGTTGTTATAGGCTTAGCAAGAACCGTTCTTACCTATGCATTAAAAACCACAACGAATTTTCGTCAAGTGTGCTATTTTAACCTTCATCAAGGACCGGGCGTAGTCACACTCGATTCAACTAAAGCTGGAGAAACAGACACCCACTAGCCACCTGTGTGCGAAGCACGTCAATAGAACCAGTCTCTTGAACCTGGTCATGTAATGTCGGTCTGGACCGCTGATAACCCATAGCTATAGGGGATTGCAACAGTTTTTGAGGGTAGAGTATTCAACCAAAATTTATAGATTCGACACAAGGGGAGCCAAATAATATTTGAAGGTATTAGCAGCTGAGTTGTCAATTCAACCACACCTGGAGATTAATTATCTGCAGCAATATGATCAGTAGCAAAGTAGTTTGATAGTTTTGATAGTAGTGACAGTAGTAACGGTAACAACAGCAGTGATAGCAGTAATTTGTAGCAATTGTAACAGTGATGATAGCAATAGTAACACAGCAAGATCAATAAGGATAAATTCGTAGGCATTGGATCGGTGACTTGTTGGATGGTATTCATCATGTGAGAGTTATAACCTAGGGCGATACGGCACTAGCTCCAGTTCATCGATATAATGTAGGCATGTATTCCGTAAATAGTCATACGTGCTTTATTAAAAGAACTTGCATGACATCTTTTGTCCTACCCTCCCATGGCAGCAGGGTCCATATTGGAAACTAAGGGATATTAAGGCCTCCTTTTAATAGAGAACCGGAACAAAGCATTAACACATAGTGAATACATGAACTCCTCAAACTACGGTCATCACCGAGAGTGGGCCCGGTTGTTGTCACTCCGGGGTTGTCGGATCATAACCGTAGTAGGTGACTATAACTTGTAAGATCGGATCTAAAACATGGATATAATGATGAATTCACAAACGATTCAGATCTGAAATCATGGCACCCGGGCCCAAAGTGACAAGCATTAAGCATAGCAAAGTCATAGCAACATCAATCTAAGAACATAGTGGATACTAGGGATCAGGCCCTAACAAAACTAACTCGGTTACATGATGAATCTCATCCAACTCCTCACCGACCAGCGAGCCTATAAAGGAATTACTCACTCCCGGTGGGGAGCATCATGGAATTGGCGATGGAGAAGGGTTGGTGATGACGAGGAACGAAAATCCCCCTCTCCGGAGCCCCAAACAGACTCTAGATCGGCCCTCCCGGGGAAGAACAGGGCTTGGCGGCGGCTCCGTCTCGTGGATCACGATAATTCTTTCTCCCTGATTTTTTTCTGGAACAATGTGATTTTATAGTATCAGGGGGGTCATCAGCAACCCACCTGGGCGCTAGGAGGGGGCGCACCCTGGTGGGTTGTGCCCACCCAGGGGCCCCTCTTTGGTGGGTCTTCGCTCCAGAAATTCTTATTATTGGTATAAAAAATCCTCGCAAAGTTTCGTTCCATTCTGAGAACTTTTATTTATGCACAAAAACAACACCATGGTAGTTCTGTTGAAAACAGCATCAGTCCGGGGTTAGTTTCATTCAAATCATGCAAATTAGAGTCCAAAACAAGAGGAACATCATGAGAAAAAATAGATACATTGGAGACGTATCAACTCCCCCAAGCTTAAACCTTTGCTTGTTCTCAAGGAATTCAGTTGATAAACTGAAAGTGAGAAAGAAAAACTTTTACAAACTCTTTTGCTCTTGTTTGCATAAATAAGCTTAAACAACACCTAGGTTTTCAGCCAACATTATAACTAACCATGTCAACAATAACTCTTAAAGATTATAATGATTCATATCAACGACATAATCAGCTAGCGAGCAATAATAAGATATCTCAAACAGCAACACGTTGTCAAAACAACATGATATAATATGACAATAATGGTATCTCGCTAGCCCTTTCTGAGACCGCAAAACATAAATACATAGCACCTCCGAAGTTCAAGCAGCAACTAAACATTGTAATTCATGGTAGAAAAGATCCAGTCATGATGCACCCAACATTAGCTATACACAATGCATAAATCATGATCGCTGTGCTCTACTCAGTTTCTGGCGCTTGTTTATAGAAGGTGATGACACAACATAAAAGGAAATAGAAGGTCCCTTCGTAGAGGGAAGCAGTGATTTGCAGAGGTGCCAGAGCTCAATTTTTAAGACAGAGATAAATGAAATTTTGAGACATGCACCCTTCTCATTCACTTCACGACCATCAGTTATCAACATCTTCCATGCTATGCACGCTAGTGGCGGTTCCCAAGCGGTAAAAATAAAGGTTTTGACTCCATTGGGAGTTTTTGTTTAATTATTTCAGAGATGAACTCTTTTTCATGTTTGCAGTTTGGGACTGGGCATCCCTATTACCGCCCATTTTCTTGTGCGATGGCGAGTGAATAAACACTCGACCTGAGAATAACCCGCTTAGCACAGAAGATATCGACCACCTCCTGTCATTCCATGAATGATCCAGGCACACAAAACGGATAAGTTTCATAAGTTTTTAGAGGCGGCACATGCAAATTTACTTAGGACGGCAGGGTAATACCGTATATAGGTAGGTATGGTGGACTCATCTGGAATAACTTTGGGTTCAAGGTTTTTGATGTACAAGCAGAATTCCCACTTAGTACAGGCGAAGGCTAGTAATTTAAGATTGGGAAGCAGCCGGCTAGAGAGCAACAACGGTCATAACCAGGCATTATGCATAAGTAACATTGGACACTAGCATGAGTAGGATATGATCACCATGAACATAAATATTATAGAGGCTATGTTGGTTTTGATTCAACTACATGCATGAACATGTACCAAGTCAAGCCACTCGAACATTCAGAGGAGGATACCATATTATCATACTAAATCACAATCATTTTAACGCTATGTTGATATCCATGATAAATCATTATCCACTCCCAGCTACTTATGCATGGCATGAGAAACTACAATCTCTAATTGTCATTGCAAACATGTTTAATCATAATGGGCTGAAGCCTGGATACTAGGTTAAACATATTTACACAGATAGAACAAGTCGAGTTCATACCAGTTTCTCCTTGCCATGGCCAGCTCATTGAATATTGTCATTATTGCCTTTCACTTGCACGACCGAATGATATGAAAATAATAATAGTGCAAGAGTGCCATGGACTAAGCTGGAATCTGCAAAACATTTTATTCAACAGGAGAATACAAGGTAAAATGGGCTCTTATTAGTTCAACAGTTATTCATATGAGAGCCACTCAACATTTTCATCGTGGTCTTCTCCTCGGTACAACTCGAATAAAAAGAAAAGAAATTCAGAGAAACACACTAAAATATTTTTGGAGATTTTCGTTTTCTTTAGCAAGCACATAAGGGGAAAAACGAGAAAAACTATTTACACGGGAAAGCTCCCAACAAGCAAAAGAAGAACAAGGAAATCTTTTTGGGTTTTCTTTTAGTACTACTACTAAGCATGCATACAAAGTAAATTACTACAACTAATTTTTTTTGTTTTTTCTGAAGTTTTTTAAACACACAAGAAGAAAGCAAGAAAAATAAATCTAAGCATGGATAATACAATGAAAAAGTGTGAACACCGACAGATAGAATGATATGTGAGCATGAATATAATGTCGGTGAGAAACACGTACTCCCCCAAGATTAGGCTTTTGGCCTAAGTTGGTAATCGATCAGTAGCCTGGAGGGTAGTAGGGATCCTGAGGAGCGGGCATCCACTGATCCTACTGCGGAGGTGCCTGTGCAGCCTCTGCAGCTGCGTGAGCGTTACAGTAGGCGAAGATGTGTGCAGGCATAATCCGGTATCCGCCCCTAGCAACAGAATCAAACAAAGCAGGTGCGCGCAAGGGGATAACATCACGAGTGTCAACGTTATAGACCAGGTTATAAGGAATGGCAACATCAGGACGATCATATGCAAGAATGTGATGGTGATACATGGCTGCCTGGTCTAGGTAAACCTTGGTCAGAGGGTAATCATGAGGGCGTAACTCAACCTCAAAGTGAGCCGCCAACCGAGTAGCAAAAATCCCACCATGTATTTTACCCTGGGATTTATTAAGGTGCAGGCGATGAGCCACGATAGCTCCCAAGCTATACGTGTTGTCACCCTCAAGTGCATGACGTAAAACAGCAAGGTCTGGTCAACTAAATGCACCCACCTTCTCCCTAGCAAGCAAGCATTTGGTAATGAAATATGAAAAGTAACGAACAGCAGGAAAATGTAGCCACCGGTAGTGATGGCTGACACTCTCCTCTCATCACCCACTGTCAAAGTGCGACAGAAGTCCTCAAACTTAGTCGGCCTAGTCTCAGCCAGGCTCCCATCAGAAGGGATCATGCATATGCTACAAAACTCAGTAAGTGGTATCTAATGGTTTTCAGCATATAAGTCAAAGCTCACTTCAGGAGGACTATTTCTAGGCAGGGAAGTAAAACTTTGAACAAACATGTTTGTGAGGATTTGGTGTTGGTCACACTCATCTGCGATGAAGTCGGTGAGACCGACATTGGCAATATATTGCATGAACTCCTCATGAATTCCAGCCTCTTGTAGGAATGGGGTGTGCGGCCATTCGCACTACCGTACCTCCGCCAACCTCCGAGGGCGGAGATCACTGTCAGAAGACTCCCCAATAACACCCTTAGAGTTCTTCTTAGAGCCATATTTCCTGAAGATATTCATGTTCGCGTACAATTTTTCATATGAACAAAAATATGAATTTTTAGTTCACAAATTTTTTCCAGCAAAACTTCACAAAACTAATAGCAACTACTCATAGGGATACATAGAGGCCATAGCAAGCATTCAAACTACTTAGAACACTAAGAATTGAACATGCAAGCACATCTACAACAGCACCAAGAGTAACTATTTATTCAAAGTATAAACCACTAAAACAAAAACTAATTGGACAAATGGTGGAGTCACATACCAAGCAACAATCCCCCGAAACAGTTTCGGAAATGGAGCTTCGAGAAAAGAGATCGAAATCCGCGGGTTTGAGCTCAAGAACACGGGAGAGAGAGCAAGAGTGATTTTTTGGAGGTAGATGACAATGTGGGCTAAAGAGATAAGTGAGGGGGCCCACGTGGGGACCACAACCCCTAGGGTGCACCAAGGGGTGTTGGCGCGCCCAGGTGGGTTGTGCCCACCTGGTGCACCCCCCTGTGGTTATTTTTGCACCAAAATTTCTTAAATATTCAGGAAAAATCATATAAAATTTTTAGGGCATTCTGAGAACTTCTATTTTTGGGACATTTTTTTATTGCATAGGAAATTCAGAAAATAGACAAAACATGGCATTTATTTTATTTAACTAATAAAAACAAAGAATAAAAAGTAGGGACAGAAAGTAGTGCTTACTAAATTCATCAACTTCATACCGTTGAAAAATGATTCATTAATAAGGTTGATCAAGTCTTATTAATAACCACTTTCGATTAGTATGAAACTGAAGAACTTTCGTAAATCACTAAGTTACCTCAATAGGGATATGCATTTCCCCAACAATAAGCATTTCATATTTTTTTGACAGTAGGTAGAGGTATTTGAAAACTTCCAATAGTGATTGTCAGAGATTTTTCAATAACATTAATACCATTCACTTGGAATTGTTTCTTCAGAAAGTGCACTGTATGCTCATTACCATTGATATAAAAAGTGACCTTGCTTTTATTGCAATCAATAACATCCCCTGCAGTGTTCAAGAAGGGTCTACCAAGGATAATCGACATGTTGTCGTCCTCGGGCATCTCAAGTATAACAAAGTCAGTCAAAATAGTAACATTAGCAACAACAACGGGCACATCCTCACAGATACCGATAGGTATGGCAGTTGATTTATCACCATTTGCAAAGATATTTCAGTAGGTGTGAGTTTATTCAAGTCAAGTCTTTTATATAAAGAGAAAGGCATAACACTAACACAAGCTCCTAAATCACACAAAGCAGTTTTCACATAATTCTTTTTGATAGAGCAAGGTATAGTTGGTATTCCCGGATCTCCAAGTTTTTTAGGTACTCCATCTTTAAAAGTGTAATTAGGAAGCATAGCGGAGATTTCAGCTTCCAGTTTTTTCTCTTATTTGTGATGATATCTTTCATATACTTTACATAAGGAGGCATTTTAAGTATATCAGTCAAGCATGTACGCAAAAAGACTAGCCTCATCATTTAAGCAAAGCGTTCAAATTCTTCATCATCATTCCTTTTAGTTAACTTGGGTGGAAAAGGCATACATTTTTGAACCCACGGTTCTCTTTCTTTACCGTGTTCTCTAGCAATGAAGTCACTTTTATCATACCTTTTATTTTTAGCTTGCGGGTTATCAAGATCAACAGGTGGTTCTATCTCCACATCATTATCTGGTTTTTTATCATTTGGTTGAGTGTCTTCATGAACCTCATCATTATCTTTTTCATTATCACTAGGTGAGTGTTCATTACCAGATTGAGTTTCAGCATCAGAGATAGAAGTTTCATGTTCATTATCAGGAGGTTTCTCTATTTCAGGTTCATTAGAAGTGTGCAAAGTCCTATCATATTTATTTTTCCTTTTCTTTCTAGAAGGACTAGGTGCACTAGTGTTGTTTCTTTGTGAATCTTGTTCTATTATTTTTGGGTGTCCCTCAGGATAAAGTGGTTCCTGAGTCATTTTACCTCCTCTAGTTGCAACTCTAACAGCAAAGTCATGTCTATTATGATTCATTTCATCAAGTAATTCTCTTTGTGATTTAGCAACTTGTTCAAATTGAGTTTGAACCATAGAAGCATGTTTTCGAACACCTCTAACATCATTTGAGATTCTAAATAACAAGTCACTCAAGCGAGCAATCATATCATAATTATATTTCAATTGTTTCATAACATTTGCATTGAAGTGATCTTGTTTTCTAATGTAGTTTTCAAACTCATAAAGGCATTGACTAGGATGCATATTGTGAGGATTATCATTATCACTGAACTTCATAAGAGAATTGACCTCTACCACCTTAGGCATTGGTGGTGTATTAAGCCCATGTATTTCTTCAATAGGAGGTTAATTTTTAACATCCTCAGTTTTAATACCTTTTTCCTTCATAGACTTCTTTGCCTCTTGCATATCTTCAGGACTGAGATATAATATACCCCTCTTCTTCGGAGTGGGTTCAGGCGGTAGTTCAAAAATAGTCCAATCATGATAATTTTTCAATATGTTATTCAACAATTCCTCAGCTTGTTTAAATATTTCCTGTAAGGCAGCTTGTTTCATATGAGCAGGAAAATATTTTTCAGAGAAGTAATAAATCATATCCTGGGGACTACGCACACAACCAGGAGCAAGAGTATTGTACCAAGCTTTAGCGTCACCCTTTAATGAGAAAGGAAATAATTTTAGAATAAAGTAATAGTGAGTTTTCTCATCATGAGTAAAAAGGGTGGCTATGTCATTCAACTTAGTAAGATGTGCCACAATAGTTTCAGTTTCATAACCATGGAAAGGATCAGATTCAACCAAAGTAATTAACTTTGGGTCGACAGAGAATTCATAATCCTTATCATCAGTACAGATAGGTGAAGTAGCAAACTTAGGATCACATTTCATTCCAGCATTCAGAGATTTTTCTTTATACTTGCATAATAATTTCTCTAGATCATCTCTATCATTGCAAGAAAGAATATCTAGTTGCTTCTTCACTCATAACATAACCTTCCGGTACCTTAAGCAATTCATATCTAGCAAGGCTAGTTCTAGCAGGCGTTTCAGGAATTTTAGTTTCAAGCTCATCATCAGATTCAACAACATCATGTTGTATAACTCTAACAATTTGTTCATCAAGAAATCACCAAGTGGCACATCATCATTATCAAGCAAGGTACTAGCATCATCATAAGCATCATTCATAGTAGAAGTAGCATCATCAATAACTTGAGACATATCAGAATTAATAGCATGTGGTGGTGTTGCAAGTTTACTTATAACAGAAGGTGAATCCAAAGCAGAACTAGATGGCAGTTCCTTACCTCCCCTCGTCCTTGAGGGAAATATCTTAGTCTTAGCATCCTTAAGTTTCTTCATAGTGATAATATGATAATAATCCCAAGTGACTGAACAAATATAGCTATGCTCCCCGGCAACGGCGCCAGAAAAAGGTCTTGATAACCCACAAGTATAGGGGATCGCAACAGTTTTCGAGGGTAGAGTATTCAACCCAAATTTGTAGATTTGACACAAGGGGAGCCAAATAATATTTGAAGGTATTACCAGCTGAGTTGTCAATTCAACCACACCTGGAGATTATTATGTGCGGCAATATGATCAGTAGCAAAGTAGTTTGATAGTTTTGATAGTAGTGACAGCAATAATGGTAACAATAGCAGTGATAGCAGTAATTTGTAGCAATTGTAACAGTGATGATAGCAATAGTAACACAGCAAGATCAATAAGGATAAATTCGTAGGCATTGGATCGGTGACTTGTTGGATGGTATTCATCATGTGAGAGTTATAACCTAGGGCGATACGGCACTAGCTCCAGTTCATCGATATAATGTAGGCATGTATTCCGTAAATAGTCATACGTGCTTTATTAAAAGAACTTGCATGACACCTTTTGTCCTACCCTCCCGTGGCAGCAGGGTCCATATTGGAAACTAAGGGATATTAAGGCCTCCTTTTAATAGAGAACCGGAACAAAGCATTAACACATAGTGAATACATGAACTCCTCAAACTACGGTCATCACCGAGAGTGGGCCCGGTTGTTGTCACTCTGAGGTTGTCGGATCATAACTGTAGTATGTGACTATAACTTGCAAGATCGGAACTAAAACATGGATATAAAGATGAATTCATAAATGGTTCAGATCTGAAATCATGGCACCCGGGCCCAAAGTGACAAGCATTAAGCATAGCAAAGTCATAGCAACATCAATCTAAGAACATAGTGGATACTAGGGATCGGGCCCTAACAAAACTAACTCGATTACATGATGAATCTCATCCAACTCCTCACCGACCAGCGAGCCTACGAAGAAATTACTCACTCCCGGTGGGGAGCATCATGGAATTGGCGATGGAGAAGGGTTGGTGATGACGAGGAATGAAGATCCCCCTCTCCGGAGCCCCAAACAGACTCCAGATCTGCCCTCCCGAGGAAGAACAGGGCTTGACGGCGGCTCCGTCTCGTGGATCATGATAATTCTTTCTCCCTGATTTTTTCTGGAATAATGTGATTTTATAGTATCAGGAGGGTCATCAGCGGGGCCACCAGGTGGCTACAACCCACCTGGGCGTGCCAGGAGAGGGGGGCGTGCCCTGGTGGGTTGTGCCCACCCAGGGGCCCCTCTCTGGTGGGTCTTGGCTCCAGAAATTCTTATTATTGGTATAAAAAATCCTCGCAAAGTTTCTTTCCATTCCGAGAACTTTTATTTCTGCACAAAAACAACACCATGGTATTTCTGCTGAAAACAGCGTCAGTCCAGGGTTAGTTCCATTGAAATCATGAAAATTAGAGTCCAAAACAAGAGGAAAAGCTTGAGAAAAAGTAGATACGTTGGAGACGTATCAGCCACTTCATCCAACAACACCGCCGAATCAAAGTATGACATGCTGGTAAGCAGTATGACTATTATCGCCCACAACTCTTTGTGTTCTACTCGTGCATATAACATCTACGCATAGACCTGGCTCTGATGCCACTGTTGGGGAACGCAGTATTTCAGAAAAATTCCTACAATCACGCAAGATCTATCTAGGAGATACATAGCAACGAGAGGGGAGAATGTGCCTATGTACCCTCATAGACCGAAAGCGGAAGCGTTTAGTAACGCGGTTGATGTAGTCGAACGTCTTCGCGATCCAACCGATCAAGTACTGAACACACGACACCTCCGCGATCTGCACACGTTCAGCTCGGTGACATCCCTCATACTCTTGATCCAGCTCAGGCCGAGGGTGAGTTCCGTCAGCACGACGGCGTGGTGACGGTGATGATAAAGTTACCGACGCAGGGCATCGCCTAAGCACTACGATAATATGACCGAGGTGGGAAACTGTGGAGGGGGGCACCACAGGCGGCTAAATATCAACTTGTGTGTCTATGGGGTGCCCCCCTTCCCCGTATATAAAGGAGGGGAGGAGGAGGGCCGGCCTCAAGGGGCGTGCCCAAGGGGGGGATTCCTACTCCTAGTAGGAGTAGGTTTCCCCCTTTCCTAGTCCAAGTAGGAGAAGAAGGAAGGAGAGGAAGAAGAGAAGGGAAGGGGGCGGCCCCCCTAACCCTAGTCCAATTCGGTTCGGGCTAGGGGGCGCACACCACCTCTTGGCCTGCCTCCTCTCTTCCACCACTAGGCCCATAAGGCCCAATAACTTCCCGGAGGGGGTTCCGGTAACCCCCGGTACTCCGAAACGACCCGAACAATTCCGGTGTCCGAATGCAGCCTTCCAATATATGAATCTTTATGTCTCGACCATTTTGAGACTCCTTGTCATGTCCGTGATCACATCCGGGACTCCAAACAACCTTCGGTACATCAAATCACACAACTCATAATACATATCGTCATCGAATGTTAAGCGTGCGGACCCTACGGGTTCGAGAACTATGTAGACATGATCGAGACTCATCTCCGGTAAATAACCAATAGCGGAACCTGGATGCTCATATTGTTCCTACATATTCTACGAAGATCTTTATCGGTCAGACCGCATAACAACATGTGTTGTTCCCTTTGTCATCGGTATGTTACTTGCCCGAGATTCGATCGTCGATATCATCATAACTAGTTCAATCTCGTCACCGGCAAGTCTCTTTAGTCGTTCCGTAATGCATCATCCCATGACTAACCCATTAGTCACATTGCTTGCAAGGCTCATAGTGATGTGCATTACCGAGAGGGCCCAGAGATACCTCTCCGATACACGGAGTGACAAATCCTAATCTCGAACAATGCCAACTCAACAAACACCATCGGAGACACCTGTAGAGTATCTTTATAATCACCCAGTTACGTTGTGACGTTTGATAGCACATAAGGTGTTCCTCCGGTATTCGGGAGTTGCATAATCTCATAGTCATAGGAACATGTATAAGTCATGAAGAAAGCAATAGCAATAAACTAGATGATCATAGTGCTAAGCTAACGGATGGGTTTTGTCCATCACATCATTCTCTAATGATGTGATCCCGTTCATCAAATGACAACACATGTCTATGGCTAGGAAACATAACCAACTTTGATTAATGAGCTAGTCTAGTATAGGCATAATAGGGACACTCTGTTTGTCTATGTATTCACACATGTACTAAGTTTCCGGTTAATATAATTCTAGCATGAATAATAAACATTTATCATGATATAAGGAAATATAAATAACAACGTTATTATTGCCTCTAGGGCATATTTCCTTCATAGAGCCCCTACCGACTCGATACAAATGAAGGAGCAGAGCAAGAAGAAATGAGAGGAAGAAGCAGAGGAATCGACAGAAATAGAGAGGATCCATCACGCGCGGGAGGAAAGGATCCGTCGCATGAGGAAGGAAGGGGGAGATGAAACAACCGTGCACTAGTCGGGTTCCGTGTGGATTCGAAAGAAAGAGGAAGGAAGAAGAGAAACAATAAAAGACGTATAAAAAGACCGCCTGAATTATAGTCCATGGGTGTGTGGCGCCTCGATAGTATGACGCAAAATGCATCAAATAGGAATTTCCCCTCCTAATTGGCACTTAAGGCACCAGCTAGCTAAACTGGCGCTCACGCAGCCACCTCGAATTGGCCGGCCAGCAAGCGAGTTGGTTGTTCGATCCTCCTTTCGTTCGCTCGTTCCACCCCTTTCCTTTCCTCGCGCAATGACCGTCGTACGATCGGTTCACTCGCCAGTTGACTTTAAAAAACAAATATGGATCTAAAAAGTTACGAATTTGAAAACAATTCATGATTTGGAAAAAAAAGCTCATGGGTTTTTAAAAAGTTCACAGACTGAAAAACATACATGGATTTGAAAATTTTAGTGGATTTAACAAAACTAAAAAAAGGTCACCCATTTGGAACAAACTTCATCATATTTTGAAAAAGTCCATGAAGTTTAAAAAAAGGTCATCAGTTTTGAAAAAAGTTCAACCATTTTGCAAAATGTTCAACAGTTTAGAAAACAATTTTGAGAAAAAAGGAATAGGAAAATTGAAAAAGGTCATCAATTTTCAAAAAAGGTTCATCAAATTTAAAATAAAAAATCACAAATTAGCAAAAAGTTTGTCAATTTTGAAAAACATAATGATTTGAAAAAAGTTAGTAGGTTTAGAAAAAATTCATATAAGCTGAAAAGAGTTAGCGGTTTGATTTTTTTATCGGGTTTGGAAATAAGTTTACGGATTTGAAAACAAAGTTCTTGAATTTAAGAAAATGTTCATGAATTTGAGAAGTTAACGAATTTAAGAGAAAGTTCACTATTTTTGAAAAAAGTTGCGAATTTTGAAAAACGAAAATAAAAAATAAAAAAGAAAGAGAAAAAACAGAAGAAAAACCATCTAACCAAAAAAACAAAAACAAAAGAAGACAAACAAATTCACGTTGGTTATTGTTATATCTCAATCAGGAAGAAAGAAGTAGGTAACTAAGCACACGAGGAAAGTTTTCAAGTTGGTTAGCGTGCTTATACCAAGCCATACTAGTGGGAGTTCAAATCTCAGCAGGCGCTTATTTTTTGAAGGTTTCACAGAAAGGAAAATCTATAAATGGGCCAGCCTAGGACGGAGTGAGGGGATTTATGAATGCCACGTGTCATTCATCAGGATGGGTCTCACCTGCTAACGGTGAGACCTGGTCTTATATAATTTTTTTCCTTGAGCACCTTCAGCGCCAGGGAGCTAGGGGCCGCCCCGAGCTTTGATTAGGAGGTCTCTCGGTATTTCCTATTACCCGCAGTACACGATAGACTACCGCGGAAGGTATGCCTTACTTTTTTTGAGAGAGAGAAAGGTATGCCTTACTTATTGTGAGGTCCAGTTCCGTCTCATGTAAAGCATTTGGCTTTGCGTTTGGACGATCCAGTATAATGGTTTTGAAAATGTTCTACATACTAGTAGAAATGAACCTTTTGTGTTGTTTTATATTTCTTTTATATTTTTTCTTTACAGTTTTTTTTTGGTTTTGTGTGTGCATGTTTATCAGTTAGTTTTCGTTGTATTTTTTGTTTCTGTTTTCAAAATTTTATGTTCTTCATTATATATCAAATTTTCAATTACATGTCCTCTTTTATTAATTTTTTTTTCATGTCTAACCTTTTTTCAGACACACATTGAACATTTTCGAGTACACATTGAACATTTTTTGAATACATGTTAAAGTTTTCAGATACACGATCAACCTTTTTCTAGCATATGTTGAATATTTTATGCAATACACGGTGAATATTATTTTAACACATTAAACATTTTTCATACATGCCATGAATAATTTTCACAATTCCACAAAATTGCAAGATATTTCTTAAGCATTAGAACATTTCTTTTAAAGGTTGCAAAAAAGATGAATGGTACAATTTTTTTAAAATTACGTGAACATCCTTTTTTCATTTTATGAAAATGCCGCAAACATATTTTTCAAACGTTTGAATATTTAAAAAATCATGAACATTTTTGGAATTGTACGAAACTAATTTTATAATTACGCGAACCATTTTTTAACATTGTTTGAACTTTCTCTGTAAATATCAAAAGGGAACACATTTTTGAAATGCGTGAGATTTAAAATTACGTGAGATTTTATAATTACGCGAACCATTTTTTTGTGAACTCTATCAACATTTTCTTAAAGTTGCAGGAGCATTTTTTTATACTACATGAACATTTTATAAATGTGTGATGGACGCTTTTAAATTTTAAGTTGATGATTTTTGTAATATATGTTTTAATGTCTTTTAAAAAATATAAACAAAAAGGAAAAAAATGAACGAAACGGTAATGGATGAAGGTAACTTTTTTTTAGACGAACGAATGAAGGCTAAAACATGTCAGTACTAGGCCAGCCCACTAAAGCATCCCCTAGAGACGACGCGAGCTATCGTCTTGCTACTCGTGAGATGTAGCCGCGTCCGTGGAATATGAGCAAATGAATGGGCGTGGCTGTCACTCATCCTGAGTGCGACACAATCTCATCTCGCCTCAAGGGAGTTTCTATTGGGCAAGACCAGTTGCCCTTTTTTGGGTCCTAATCGTCGGACACTGGCACACACGTAGTCGGTTAGTTGGGCCGGACCAATAAACACGCTAATTCCTAGCTTGCCGCTTATTTCGCTCGCACGGCAATCACCCCTTCGTTCGCTTGCACAACGCTAGGTTCCCTCGATTCACGGTTGACCAGTGAACAATTGACATGTCAACCTTTGACCGGTAAGCATTGGCCTTTAAAAAAACATAGATCTGATTATTATTTTCCATTTTTTAAAATAATGTGAGAAAAAGTTCGTCAGTTTGAGAAAAAGTTCACGGATTTAAAAAAATCACAAAATTTAATAAATTTACGTGTTTGAAAAAGGTTTGTAAATATGAAACACGTTTGTGGATTTGAAATTGTGGTTAGGAAAAAACATGGATTTGAAAAGGTTCAATAATTTGAATATAGTTCACAGATTTAAAAAAGTTCATAGATTGAAAACTTTGCGGTTTGAAAAAAGTTCACAGATTTGAAAAATGTCTGCGGATTTGAAAAAGTTCATGAATTTGAAAAGCTTCGCAGATTAGAAAAATGTTCACAGATCTAAGTTCACAAATTTGAACATAGTTCACAGATTTGACAAATGTTCAGGGATTTGAAAAGTTCGCACTTTGGAAAAAATTCATAGATTTGAAAGACGTTCAAGGATTTGAAAATTTTCCTGAATTTGAAAAATGCTCACGGATTCGAGAAAGCTCACAGTTTGCGCAAGTTCACAAATTTGAAAACATTCATCGATTTGACAAAGTTCATAAATTTGAAAAATGTATGTGGATTTTGAAAAAAGGATGAAATATATGTGGTTTCAAAAAGTTCGTGATTTTTTTTAAAATATGAGTTTGGAAAAAATCATGGTTTGAAAAGTACATTGTTTGAAAATTTTCAAATTTTGGGAATAAGTTCATGGACTTGTAAATGTTCACAAATTTGAAAAGAGTTAGCGCTTAAAAAATTCATGAATTTGGAAAACATGAAAAAGAAAGGAAAGGGAAAAGAAAATTAAAAATTAAAATGAAAATAAAAAATAGAAATAGAAAAAGCAGGTAAACCTAAGCCCCCAAAAAATCTAAGAATCAGCCAAACAAAACCGCTGGAAGAAGGGAACTATGGGCCGGCCTGTTTAGAAACCCATGAATGGAACATGAGCACTGCTTACTGAAAGCACTAATCGGGCGCATGAAGCGCCAAATAGCATTATCCTTTTTTTTAGTTGTAACTTCTTCTTTTTTTTGGTTCTTTCTTCATTCGTTCGTTCTTTTTCTTCTTATTCCTTCAATTATGGTAAGGATTTCTTCCTGTCTTATTGGTTTATGGACACAACTCATTGCCTAAGTTTTAAATGGTCAATAAATATTATGAAATTTTAATTATTCAATGTCTTGGGAAAATGTTCATTACTTATTCGAAAAATTGTTCAACAAATAGTTTGGAAATGTTAGTTTTTTCGATACAAAAATGTTTATTTTGTAATTAAAGAGTTGTAAGTACAAAAATAAACAAAGCTACAAGCTATTTGCGAACATTGATTATGATGTGATGTAGTTTCATTTCTAAGATCTTTCAGTTCATTAAAGTAAGAGCCTAAAAGAGAATATAAAAAATAGTGAACAATGAATTCATCCATTCCAGAAACTCTAAGTTCATTTAAATTGTTCAAGGCATGATTCTTGTTTAGTTTTTGAATGTTGGATGGCGGAAGTGATTGGTAAGATCCTAATTTCTTGTTCAATTCAACTATTAATTCTTTTTTTAGTCGGTTTGATCCGTCCATGTTTGGTCAATCGTTCTTGTTTGGTTGTTAAGGTGCGTTGCTTGCATTTCACGAGAAAAGAACATGAGTACAAAGGTATACCAATTTTGTTGAAAATTATTTGATTGGGAATTTCAATGCAAAAGGGAGTGAATAGACAATAAACTTACATAATTACCTAGGAATTCCTAGACACATGGTAGTTTAAGTTTGTTGTACTTGTTTGTCACCAGTTGAAAGACAAACTTTTCTCCTAATGCTTGCAAATCCAGCTATAGAAAATATGCGAAGGAAGAAGCAAGAAGTAAATTGAAACTTGAGTAACCTGCTTGCTTTCTCAAAAATATTTAAGAATCCCTTTCTTGAGAAATCAATTGAACAAGTAAAACTATCACTAGAAAGACATCAAGGAATAATTTCAAAAGCTTACGACAAAACACTTGTAGTAGGAAATTGAATGACAAGAAAGGATGGTCCAGACATTTGAAAAAATATGTGTGGATTCCATTGTAAGTTGACAAGTATTTTGAGACATAAATACCCTAATCAACTGAATTTCCATGTTGTAGAATAAGAAATGTTAGTATAGCAATCATACTTGGATGAAGAAATCAACTTAAATAACAGCGAGGGACTATTGGTCTCTGAATAAGAAGAAGATAAACCTAAGTTTCCAACTTTGGTGCTTGCGCATGTCTTATTCCAATATCTCAAATGTTGAAGAAAGGAAAATGAGGATAGCTTGCAAGGAAAATAATCTTGAAATTGCATACTACAACTGAAGTTGTGGATAGAATTTTTTCTGTATTATAATCTGGATTTAGTACATCGAAGCTCCTCTCAATAAAATTTGTCGCAATCAGGAACCAAGTAGTTTGCATAGTGGATTGTTTCTGTATTAGGAAAGGAGCACATACTTGTTTATGCAAAGAATTGAGGGAAGGTGTGATTGACAAAAAATAATAGTAGGGCAAAACCAAGTCTGTTATGGTGATGGTTGTGTTTGAAAAGCTCACCAAACCAGCCCTATCTAGCATGGAACCAACATCACCCTCTATGAAAGTAGTTTTATGCTGACAATGGGCCAAACTTGGATTCACTTGTAGTGTCTGCAACAATTTGGTGTGACTGTAAGAGTGTTAGAATGCAAACTAGGAATACAACAGAAGAAGAACCATTGAAGTAAAAAAAAAGAACTTATTGCCAAGTCAAAATCTAGTATGTAAGTGAGAACTTCATTAGGGATGACTTCACAATTTTTGTCTCGCATATATTGATTACACATATAAGTTCTAAGAAACAATCCATCACACACTTATGCATCTGTCCTCCATCCATCAAAGATAGCGTTAGTGTTCTTGATCCACCTATCCTTTTCCTAGTTGAAACATATGAGCGTTGTAGGATGAAATGAATTAAATCTTTACAAGAGGGGAAGGGGAAAAGATGAACACTATGTAACTGCAAAAAAAGTGTTACATTTGAACGTGTTGTGAATACAAAGATTATGCCTGAATTCAAGTTTTCCCGTCTAGGAAACCAAAAAGTATTGTACAACTCATTCTCGCTAGATGTAGAGAAGAAAAATTGTGCACAAGTAATCCCATTGTGTTGCAAAATGAGTTGGACATTTTGAAACTCCCTTTAGCAGTTTCGTTGACTGAAACGGAGCTATTAGGGATTATTTTTCCAAACTAGTCAAGTGCCTGAAACATAATTGTATCAGAAAAAGGAGAATCGCATTGTACTATTGGTAATTGTTGCATACTACCAAAACCAGATGTTAGTGGTATTTTGTGAATAGGACTTGAGTATGAAGAGCTTGGTTTCTGTCTTGAAGAGCTTGGATGGTAGTTTGGAGAAGTTCTAGCATTTGTATTTGGAAGAAAATCTTTGAAAATATCAAAGGAAGGTTCTCCAAAAAATGTGCCAATTGGGTGAGGGTTTGTGTTAGAACTAAAAAGGTGGTCATTGAGAGATAGTCCCCACTTATTTCCAGTGTAGAATGGAGACTTGTTCCTTTCAGTTAAGTTACTTATGTTACTTGATACGTCCATTTTGCACCATGTTTTTCCTATCGTTATTTATATTTTTTGGTCATTATTTCACTTTATGATGCAATTATAATGCCTTTTCTCTCTTAATTTGCAAGCTTTACATGGAAAGGGAGATTACCGACAGCTAGAATTCTGGACCTGAAAAGGCTACAACACAGATACCTATTCTACAGAGCTCCAAATGACCTGAAACTCTACGGAGATTTTTTTTTGAATATATAAAATTACTGGAGCAAGGAATACCAGAGGGGACCCACCAGTTGCCCACAAGGCAATAGGGCGCGACCACCCCCTAGGCATGCCCTGATGCATTGTGGGGCCTACAACTGGCCTCTGGTGCCCTTCTTCTGCTATATGAGGGGTTTTGACCTAGAAAAAAAATAAGACAATACTTTCGGGACGAAGCGTCATCGTCTCAAGGCGGAACCTGGGCAGGAGCACTTTTACTCTCCGGCGGAGCGATTCCGCCGGGGGTACTTCCCTCCAAGAGGGGGAAATCGAAGCCATCGACATCACCAACGATCCTCTCATCGCGGGAGGACCAATCTTCATCAACCTCTTCACTAGCACCATCTCATCTCAAACCCTATTTCATCTCTTGTATTCAATCTTTGTCCCAAAACCTTAGATTGGTACATGTGGGTTGCTAGTAGTGTTGATTACATCTTGTAGTTGATGCTAGTTGGTTTATTTGGTGGATTATGAAATGTTCATATTTTTACACATATTCAATACCCCTCTGATCTTGATATTGAACATGAATATGATTTGTGAGTAGTTACTTTTGTTCTTGAGGACACGGGAGAAGTCCTATTATAAGTAGTCATGTGAAGTTGGTATTCGTTCAATATTTTGATGATATGTATGTTGTTGCTTCCTTTATTGGTGTCATGTAAACGACGACTACATGACACTTCACCATACTTGGGCCTAAGAGAAGGCATGGTGGAGTAATAAGTAGATGGTGGGTTGCTAGGGTGACATAAGCTTAAACCCTAGTTTATGTGTTATTCCATAAGGGGTTGATTTGGATCCATATATTTCATGATAGGGTTAGATTGATCTTAGTTCTTCTTCTGTAGTTGCGTATGCTTGCGGGAGGGGGTAATCATAACTGGGTTGCTTGTTCAAGTAAGAACATCACCCAGCGGTCTGCCCACATATCAAATTATCAAAGTAACAAACGTGAATCAACTAAACCTGATGAACGTGACCAGACGATAATTCTCATGTGTGCTCGAGAGCACTTTGCTTTATATAAGAGAAATTCCTGGCTTGTCCTTTGCTATAAAAAGAATTGGGTCACCTTGTTGCGCATTTGTTACTATCGCTACTTTCAGTACTTGCACAGAATACCTTGCTTAAAATCGCTTATCATTTCCTTCTACTCCTCGCTGGGTTCAACACTCTTACTTATCGAAAGGACTATGATTGATCCCCTATACTTGTGGGTCATCATTCCTCGGAATTTTATTACTCAGTAGACATAGTTGCCTTGTTTCCCATGGTTTGACAACTTGCTCGGTTTCATTGTAACTCAGGATGTGTGCCTACATTTGATTGCAAAGGAACTCCTATTATGAAATGTGTTATCTCCAACAAAATAACTAAGAGTGATATCTTAAGTGTTTAACTAATATCTATTTAATAGATTGAACTTGTAAACATGGCATCAACAATAAAAAAGATTGACCACAAGCTTGTACGTAAGTAGATGTCCGTACCACAAGGAGATACAATGGGAGTTTCGAAATTGAAGTTGGTCTACGAGAATTTCTGCAGAAGTACATTTTCGCCCATTGGTTCTTTTGGGAACAACTGATTGTAGCAAAATAAAAAGTAACTTAAACTAATAAAGGGATGTGCTAAAACTTGTGTAAAGCAAGAAAAATAGAGAATAAGTTATACCTTCTATTATAGCGATGGTTTTCAAAATATTTGTATTTCTGAAGGTTGCCAAATGTAGTGTTGCTTCCAAACGGGAGATCTATGCTTTTAGGACATAGAAGTTGCTCCATGGTTTCAGATGGTTGAGGTAAAACTAGATTGTCATCCCGACTATAGTAAAATTAGTTATCAGTTGTATTATTGCTTCTTGAGTGAGGGATTGATGTATTGGTTGTTGGACAATAGGTTGTGCTGGGATTTCTATGAAGAAATTCTGAAATATATTGGAAAGATATCATTAAGGAGAAGTTAATGTGGTTTCTGGTGGTCCCATGATGGCCAACTGATTGACAGAGTTTTATTGTGGCAAAGTACTGACAAAGGTCATCTACGTACACTTTCACAATTAGAATTGAATTCTCAGCTAATTGAAAAAAAATCAATTCTCAACCATTCTTTAGAAGAAATTTGAGACAATACTTGCAGGTTCAGTTTCGCCTTTTGTTTGAACAAAAGAAGAATTAAATGAACAAAAATTACAGATAAAGTGATTTCAACACATGATGAAACGAGTTTAAGAAATATTGATGCAACAAGGTAGAATAACACACAATATTCATGAAGAAATGTGCCTTGATACTATGCTCAATTGCCATTTTTCATTATACTTTTGGATGTTGCTTGGTATATTGTAAATATCACCATTTTGTAGGTGATACCTTCTAAAAGGCGTCGCGGAAATGTGTTTTAACTGTTTAAGTTGAAAGAAAATTAGTAAGCATGAAGTGACAAAGATAGGAAAAGTGAAGCTTGAATAGTGTGAGGAACATGGTTACCTACAACTAACCTCCCAAATGTGACATTTGAATAAGGTTGATAGTCAAGCGCCATGTAAGATTTGACTGTGTTGGTAGACCAAACATTGATCCTAGGAATTTCTATGCTGGCTGAACTCGGGATAAATTCCAAGTACGATGTATGCATGAAGTAGAACCTATCCCTATCAGTAATGAACAATATTTTTTAAGAAAAGGTATGGAAGAAATTAGAAATATAATTTACCACTAGTATGAAACCACAACCACCTGCAGTGATTTCACTGTTTTTTGTTGATGCTGATTTCAACTTTTAAATTTCAATAGCAAGCCACTCAAGAACAAACAAACAAAGGTTGATATGCGTTAGTGTCTCTACCAAAAAGACACCATTGTATTAATCTAAGCTTGCTAGACAATGCAAGGAAGGGCAAAGAAAGGAAGCCATGTCATAACAACAAAATCATCCTTGAGAACAGATCTAATCGCATATCTGGATCTATCATTGAGCGTAACTCTTTCATGGAAGGAATAAAGCCTTCCCAATTTATGAGTTGGTGCACCAAAGTGAAGTTTTCTTCAGAACAAGTGTTCTCTGGTTTCTTGTCGTCGTATGGATTTCCTAACATAGTGTGAATGGTGTTGGGTGTAATTTAAGAACATTATAACTGGGCGCCTTAGGAGCTCTCTCACACTATCAGTCTTTGGAGCCGTCCGATTTCAAGATACGGCCATTTATAGACGTTGGATGCGCAGTAGAATTTTCTTTGCTCCCGTCCCCGCAGCTTCCTGAGGGCAGCTACTCCTGTAACTATTTCGGACCAATGTGGTTAACTGGGCCAGATAGCCCACCGCATAGCCGGCCTAAGCAAAGGAGCATTCCCTGATCCAAAAAGCAGCGAATCAATCAGTCATGGCGATTAGAGTGCTCGCTAACCCTAACCTACGCCAGCAGCGACGATGGCGGCAGCGAGCCGAAACGTCTGGCGTGCCGTCGGTGTGTCGATGGATTCGAAGCGCGACAGCGTGGTGGTAGACGAGGGGCTCGACGTGGATGGCGCTCAAGCTTCGGCGACCATGCTGGTATCAATTTTGGGTGTTTGAATTTGTTATACTGACCAAACTATACTATGCTGGTAGCCATGGCGTAGTGAGTCAACAAGTCTCATGTTCCTCTGCATTCCAGGAACAACGCAACTTACTCTGCAACAATGAAGACGACCACCCTTCTGACCACCATACCTTTTTACCAACTGGCAAACCATCTTCTCTCATCCTAGAAAAACATACTGTGTAGAGTAGGTGCTTGCTACGATTGCCAATCTGGGACTCCGGCGACTAAATTCGAATCATAAACATATGTTTTGTCTAATGGTAGGTGCAGATGCTAGAGGCTAGACATCGACACCTCCGGCCTCATGGCACTCTGTGCAAAGCCAAGGCAGGTTACACTCTTTGCAATTGTTTGTATGCTTGCATTGGAATAAATGGCCATGTGATTTCTGCTGCATGGAGATACTATTTTAACAGTCTTTCTCAGTTTGCAGTACCAAGTTGGTACCCTCTTATCCTCTACAGGTACTACATTGCTTAAGCAAGAGGTATTGTCTTTCCTAGCCATCAGCATTATTTTGATCTCTATGCTAGCATAATACAAATTTAAAGTTAAATCAATTGATAATGTCTTCTTCTGACTGAATAAATTCATTTTTAGACAGTTAGTGGCAGGGGCAGTTGGTCAGATATAAAGCCTTCTGGTAAACCGGGCCGATTTTTTGGTCGAAGTAGCTACTGATTTGCTAACGGGTCACTGCTTTGCAAGACGAAACTGGTCCATCTTCTTCCGCACATAGCTGACTCGTGCTGCAAAGACTGGATTCCCTCAAAGAAAAAAATGGGACTGATGGCGGCACAATGACAAAGAAGCTTGGTCATCTCTTCTGTTACTGTTGCTGGCATTAGGCCACAGTGGCGGAGCTTGACAAGAATCTATGGGGGGGGGGGGCCAAAGACAAAAAAAATTAACCAACAGCCACAAACAGAACTTGTAGCCTTCATGCAAATTCATACTTCTATTATCCATATTGGTCGTAAAATACATGTATGGTTAGCAATATATACTTATAAGAGAACTAACTACACAAAATATACGACTTGTCTACATGGATATACCCTCAAACTCCAAAGACATTCTCTGAGCTAACGAAGAACTACAAGAAGAGTGGTACTACAAATCATCTCTTCAGCTGATTTTCTTGTTGCACTTGCTTACCTGGTTAATTATGTTCTAAAAAATGCACACTTTGTCATATTAAAAATACCTAGCTACCAGATTTAAACCTATATAATCCTAGATTATAGGTTAGAACCGTGTGGCTGTTGCCAAGAAAAAAGAACAGCATCCAGTTTCATGCAAAGAGAATAGCTCCAGCACATGCATGCCTGCAGATGTGTAAAGTGCAGCGCACTGTAGCAGGCAGGCTGCTAGCGTGTTGTGCCTCATTTCCCTAGTCAGGCTGTAGTATATAGAGATACAGCATAGCGCTCTGCCCGCGCTCGACGCAAGCCACCGCTCAGGACCGCCAGCGTGCTACTGTGCTTGAATTACTAATACTACCTAGTAAAAAATTATTTTCATCTGGGCTGGGGGGGCCACGGCCCCCTCAGGTCTCTACATAGCTCCGCCGTTGTTAGGCCACAAGGTGGTTTGGCCTATCAATATGCGATTCCTCGCCTTGATCTGTATATATCCACGATCTCATTGGCTTCAATCCTTTGGTTTTATTTTTTCTGTTATGTATGTAGCGTCAGGATCATGAGTAGGGTGTGGAGGCTGTCGGGCTGCCGCCCATAGAGTTATATGCCTCCATAGGAAGTGGATACAGTTGAAGCGCCATATCCAATTCTCCGACCTCGCCATGATGAGGGTAAAGCACCGATCACACCTTCAATATTGGTTGGGAATTGTGAGTTTAGGTTTGCTCAGTCTGTTGGTGGATAGTTTCTTTTGGGGTATGACAGGAGAAGGTGGCCACCAATAGGAGATATTCGAGCTCAGGAGTAACACGACACAAATGACTGTTGGTTGATAAGATTCATCAACATACCATGTCAATATTCTTGGACAAGTACGTATTGTGCTTTCTACTTTCTAGGACTTCGATAACTTATTATTAGGTTGATCTCCGGTCTCTTGGAGTATGATAACTGATTATTAGTTTGATCTTTAGTCTACATATCTAAAGGAGCTCATATGGCATATAGAGTTTTACTTTGAACTTTGAAGAGGATACTCGGATGTGTACACATTAGATGGCCACTTGCTATAAAAACAAAAGCCATGGCTGGGAGATAAGTTATTTTGTCATACATAACAAACTCCCACTTCCAGTTTAGGTTGGGGAACTGCATAAGCATTTGGAATATCATATAATTGCTGGCTCAAACATTGACATGAATGTAGTGGCATTTATGTTTGATATTTAACTTTGGGGATGAAGTGACGAAATTTGAGTAGCTTAATTTGATGTGATTTTGTGAATGTGTAAGTATTTATAATGCTCATGGTCACTCTTGAGAAGATATGACAAAATCGATATGACTGTGCTACTTGGCACAAGGCCATAAGTTCATTAGTTTCATTATTAGATGAAACTGATTACCTCGATTCATGCTGGGTTTTTAATTATTTTACATGCATGGTACATCTGTCTAAGGACAGAGCTTGCATTACTTTACTCACTGATATTTGCTCGCTTTAAAATAGCTCATGCTGAAACAAAATGATGGCCAATGATGAATTATTTGTTGGTTAGAGGACAATTTACTGTAATTCAGTTGTCAATACGATTGTGATTGCCAATGGAAGTGATGAAGCTCCATAACTTAAGAAAGAGACATGTTTTATGAGAAGGTGTTTCAACTAATATGGCAATGATAGAATCAAGCTAATATCTCTCATTTCTTAATTTTACTTAATTTATGTTAGGTATTTTTTCTTATATTTACATTGAACTTTTGGCGCTTCCACTTTAATAAATTTAAGAACTATCCTACTGATGTTTTTAATAAGGTACCCAAAAGTTCCAATGTTGCCATGTGCAGAAAATGCATGTTGGGCTGTGTTGACACACGAACACGTCACGTGTACCCTCGATGCCGGGGGTGATGCACCGCAACTCACGTCGAAGGAGACCCAACCGACAGCGCGATATGCAAGACAGTCGACGGGCGCTTTTGCAGACCCGAAAACCCCACACCCCCGGGAGGGACCCCGTCAGGGAGTGCGGCGGCTATGGGCTGCCCTAGGTCGATTCGCTCGCCCCTAGAGCCTCGGAATTCGCAGCTCTCAAACACGAAGAACAGCGAAGAACGAGAGAGAAAAACGGTGGAGAGACAAAACGTAGATGAAAAAGTAGTATATTGATTTGTTCGATTGTGTGTTGTTCAATTGGCCGTCACCCCCAACATATATAAGAGGCGGCTGGACTTCCCGTACAAGCAAAGAATTTATCTAGGCTTTCCTTACAAGAAAATTACATCAATTCACCTCCAAAACCCTAGTCAAATTCGGACTGGTTCATCCGAACTTTCCAAAACTGTTCGGTTTAAACTGGTTGCACCTTGCGGGTCTTTTTTGCGGTGGTAAACGATCTCGGATGAAAACAAGCTCAAAAGCAATCTTGACCGTTTCGACGAGACGAACAACTTTCATGTTGAAGGTTTTTTGATCAGAGATCATCTTGAGAGTCAGATCGGTCTCGCAACACAAGCTATTTCCTCGCGCTACCCGTCAGACATGTGTCTGGTGGGGCGCGCCACATCTCGCCTCATGACAGGACTGCACTTCGATTGCTCTAACTTTTGCATACGAACTCGGATTTGAACGATTTTTATATCAAAATCGATCGTTTCGACGAGACGAAGACAACCCGTGTAGATCATTTTTTCATTTGAGGTTGTCTTGGGGGCTTAATCAGCTAAACTATACTTTGAATATAAGATCTTAGTACTTTGAGCATAGTTTCGGCTTTCGAGATAAAATCGGACGGCGATGACCCAAATTTCAAAGATGCTCATATCAATAATACGGAACTATTTTATGTAGATCACTTCTCCATTTGAGTCCATCTAGATAATCATTTGAGCCCATCTTCAGCTTCTGGTCGGATTGGCCTTGACAGTTTCCACCCCAGCAAGCTTTTTCCCGGCAAGCTTTTCAGCCCCGGCAAGGTCTTCGTCCGGCAAGGTCTTCCCCCGGCAAGGTCTTCGCCCGGCAAGCTTTCCTCCCCGGCAAGGTCTTTCCCTCGGCAAGATTTCACACCGGCAAGCTTCTCCGTCGGCAAGCTTTCCACGCCGGCAAGGTTTTACCTCGGCAAGGTTTCATTCAGCCGGCAAAGGCCGAATACTTTCTCACTCAGGGCCGGCCCGTGAAGTGTTGCCTCTAACTTTTGCATATGAATCCGGATTCGTGATCATGCCAAAATCTGGTGTCAACACATGCCCCCCTGTTTTTCGGCAAAGCTTGTGTGCCGAAAAATAACTTGTATTGTGTTTGTTCTAAGGACGATGTCAACACTCCATCGGCCATTTTCCTCAGGATGATAATCAGGTATCGGCCATGTTTGTGCTAAGGGCGATAGTCATATATCGGCCACTGCCCACTTAGGCTTCTTGCCACACATTTGGGTGGTATTTCTTCAAGTACTTGCCATTGAGAGCTCGAGGTAACAGTGCCCCTTGTACGGATTCCACCAAATAAGAGTTTCCGAGAACTATTCTTGCAACTCTAAAAGGACCTTCCCAACTTGGAGACCACTTCCCGAATTTTCTGTCTCTTGAACCAATCGGGAGAATTACTTTCCAGACGAGATCGCCAACTTGAAAATTCTTCAACTTAACCTTCTTATTGTAAGCCCTTGCTACCCTCAACTTGTCCCTCTCTATGGCCTTCAAAGCAGCCAAACGTTTATCGGCAACCTCATCAATATTGTCCATCATCAAGTTATAAAAGTCTACTGCCGATAAATCATTTTGTTTGGCTATTCTCAAAGCATTCAAATTCACTTCCACCGGTAAAACAGCATGTAGGATCGAAAGTATGTCTAGAGGGGGGTGATTAGACTACTTGACCAAATAAAAACTTAACATTTTCCCAATTTTAGTTCTTGGCAGATTTTAGCTAATTTAGGACAAGTCAAGCAATCATCACATAATTCAAGCAAGCATGCAAAGAGTATATATGGCAGCGGAAGTAAAGCATGCAACTTGCAAGAATGTAAAGGGAAGGGTTTGGAGAATTCAAACGCTATTGGAGACACGGATGTTTTTCCCGTGGTTCGGATAGGTGGTGCTATCCTACATCCACTTTGATGGAGACTTCAACCCACGAAGGGTAACGGTTGCGCGAGTCCACACAGGGCTCCACCCAAGGGCAACGGTTGCGCGAGTCCACACAGGGCTCCACCCACGAAGGGTCCACGAAGAAGCAACCACCCACAAAGGGTCCACGAAGAAGCAGCCTTGTCTATCCCACCATGGCCATCGCCCACGAAGGACTTGCCTCACCAGCGGTAGATCTTCACGAAGTAGGCGATCTCCTTGCCCTTACAAACTCCTTGGTTCAACTCCACAATCTTGTCGGAGGCTCCCAAGTGACACCTAGCCAATCTAGGAGACACCACTCTCCAAGAAGTAACAAATGGTGTGTAGGTAATGAACTCCTTGCTCTTGTGCTTCAAATGATAGTCTCCCCAACACTCAACTCTCTCTCATAGGATTTGGATTTGGTGGAAAGAAGATTTGAGTGGAAAGCAACTTGGGAAGGCTAGAGATCAAGATTCATATGGTAGGAATGGAATGTCTTGGTCTCAACACATGAGTAGGTGGTTCTCTCTCAGAACATATGAGTTGGAATGGTGTGTGTGTTCTGATGGCTCTCTCATCGAATGAGAAGGAGGTGGAGGGGTATATATAGCCTCCACACAAAATCCAACCGTTACACAGTTTTCCAATCTCGGTGGGACCGAATCAATAAGCTCGGTCGGACCGAAAATGTAAACCTAGTGACCGTTAGTGATTTTCGGTGGGACTGACATGCAACTCGGTAGGACCGATATGGTTAGGGTTTGGGCATAACGTAATCTCGGTGAGACCGATTACACAAACTCGGTGAGACCGAATTTGGTAATTAGCTAACCAGAGAGTTGGTCAGGCAAACTCGGTGGGACCGATTTGCTCTTTCGGTGAGACCGAGTGGAACTCGGTGAGACCGAAAAGTTACAAAGGGAAACACTGAGTTTACATTGCAATCTCGGTGGGACCGATTCGCTCTTTCGGTGAGACCGAAAAGTTACGAAAGGGAAACAGAGAGTTTGCAAACCCCATCTCGGTGAGACCGAGATCCCTATCGGTAGAGACCGAATTGCTAGGGTTTGGCAGTGGCTATGACAAGTGAAACTCGGTGGCGCCGGATAGGAAGAATCGGTAGGACCGAGTTTGGCTTAGGGTTTAGGTCATATGTGGATATGGGAAAGTAGTTGAGGGTTTTTGGAGCATATCATTAAGCACATGAAGCAAGAGGCTCATTAAGCAACACCTCATCCCTCCTTGATAGTATTGGCTTTTCCTAAAGACTCAATGTGATCTTGGATCACTAAAATATAAAATGAAGAGTCTTGAGCTTTTGAGCTTGAGCCAATCCTTTGTCCTTAGCATTTTGAGGGTTCCACTTTCACATCCATGCCATGCCAATCATTGAGCTTTCCTGAAATAATCATCTTGGAATAGCATTAGCTCAATGAGCTATATGTTGTTATGAATTACCAAAACCACCTAGGGATAGTTGCACTTTCAATCTCCCCCTTTTTGGTAATTGATGACAACATATAGATCAAAGCTTCGACAAATGATAATAAGCATGAAATATATCGTCGCTTTGAGAAGTATGTGATAAGTAAGAGCTCCCCCTAAATTTGTGCATATTTAAAATTTGCTTTGGACTGCAAATGCACAAGGAGTTAGAGTCATGGGTTACTCTTCCATGTCACATACATCTTGGTGGAGCGCTTAAAATGATAAGAATGAAATACATGCACTCATCACCAAGAATAGTGAAAGATCACATAAGATAGATAAGATAATAGCATTAAGCAAGCATTAAGTGTAGCTTATGATCAAACACATGATCATCAATGTCTCACAAATAATGACGTAGTATCTCAAGCACTCAAAAGCAAACAAGTTTGAAAAACCACCAAATAAAGCAAGAGAGAAAAGCAACACTCTCTCTCTCGAAGCCTATGATCTATACATCTTCTCCCCCTTTGGCAACAAGTTACCAAAAAGTTCCTAGAAAATGCATAGCACTAGATCGACGCTCAGGCTTGATCTTCAGGTGGTGGTGGAGTCCGGATCACTCCAAGGACGAAGGCTTCGGTAGATGCTGAAGTAGACGCTGGAGTTGGAGCTGAAGTAGATGCTGGAGCTGGTGGAACTGAGGCTGTGGCTGGTGCTGAGGTGGTGGCTCTTGTGTCAGCAACTGGCACGGCAGACGACCTCGGACCTCTTGGCACTCTGGCAAAGGCATGAGTAGTAGTCCTGCCTCTCCTCTCCTGCATGTCCTCCTGGAGCTGCTCCACTGCAGACTGAACTTCCGTTACTTTGACATCCAAGTCATAGAACTTCTGTTCCATGATTCTCTCTAGGCTCTGCTGATTCTGAGTGAGGGTGGCCAGACTTTGCTCAATCCTCAGCGTGGATGCAATCAAGTAACCAAGCTGCTCTTGTTTGTCTTCAAGAAATATCAGATGCCTCCTCTTGAGTAGGCATCTTGGCAGCTTTCTCCTTCCTCGCCTTCTCCTTCTTTGCAATGCTTGTGCAGACGATGAGCTCGTTCTCAGTCATCACAACTTCATTTCTCAAAATCTGGACGGATGGGCAAATGTTCCTTGTCCAATAAATATATGCCCGTGCCCATCTTGGAGTTGATGAGCTCCTGAATCTGAGGGGCATATCCGCAGCTCCTCTTCTGGTCTGCTGCAGTCCTCTTGATTGTTTCCACTATGAGGCTCATCACCTTGAACTTCTGAGGCACATCAAACACATGTAGCAAGTTGATAGCATGGCCTCTGATCATCTTGTGATCTCCAGACTTGGGCAGTAAGGTGTGCCTTAGTATCCAATTGATCGTCGGGAGCCCTGACAGAAGGTAATGTACTGAGCCAAACTTGAAGGTATCAAGTGCTTCATTTGGGATCTCCTTGTACATATTTGACATTGAGTTGTGGTCCATTTTCTTCTTGGCATAGATATCCAAGTCATCATCTTGCTCCTCTGGGGCATTAATGATCTGTGCCCACTCAGCAACTGTGGATTGGTACCTTGTACCCTCAGACATCCATGTGATCCTCCCATCTGGATAAAAGTGAGCTGTGGAGTAGAACTGCATGAGTTCCTCGTTCCACTTTGTGAGCTTCTGCCCAACAAAGTCAGCTACTCCACAAGCTATGAAGCTGTCTTGCACTCCAGGATAGTGCTCCTCATTGTCCTTGATGTATGTCCAATCAACCCATCGCATATCACAGACAATGGGCTTCTTATCTAGCAGCACTGTCTCATAAAAATCCTGCTGCTCCTTGGTGTGAAATCTGTAGTCCACGGCAGTCCTTCTCCTTGAAGCATATGGGTCTGCTTCTCTCCACTTCCTCAGCCCTGAATCTCTCCTGAGCTTCATATCCTCAGCCACAGGATGAGCATCGTTGTGGTCTGGGATCTTGGGCTTTAGCTTTCTCAGGACATTCTCTTCCTCTTCTTCAGCAACAGTCTCAGGCACTGGGGCCTTGTTCTTCTCAGCTGCAGGAATGCTCCTTGTATTTCTCTTAGGCTTTGGCTTTGGAGCTGTCTTGGCCTTGGAAGCAGCTCCCCCTGATTTTATGGCATCTCCCATTAGCTTGGGTGCCTTGGGCGCTGGTGCAGCTACCTCTTCTTCTTCTTCCTCTTCCATGATGGAAGCTTTGCCAAGCACTCTAGCCACAGTCTTCTTCACCCTTTCCTTTCTTTTCTTGCCTCAGCTGCAACTGGCTCTATGGGCTTCTCAGTTGACATTCTGGCCTTTGACATTGGCTGCCTGCCTGCTGGCCTTTTGATTTTCAGGCCTGGCTTAGTGCCTTGAGCTGGCTCAACTCTCTTGGAAGTGGCCTCTTCCTCTGCCACATAGTCCTTCATCTTCGGAATCTGAAGTCCTCTTCTTCCTCTGTCTCGTGGCAGCCTTTGGCAAGTTGCTAGGAGTGCTCCTGCTGCCCTCATCTGAAGAACTGGAGGGACTAGTGCCCTCACTCATCACCACTTGCTGTTCTGACACATTCTGGCTATCACTTTGATCAGACATGCTGCAAACTGACTGCTGACCCTGTGAACAGATTATAGATGAGGTAGAAAGGATGAGCATCACAAAATGCAGAGATTTTTGCAAAAGAATGATCCAAAAACTTAGTTTTAGTTTCCCACTGAAATCATCTCGGATCTACCGATTTTCAAACTCGGTGATACCGAAGCAGTTTTGGAACCTAAACTAGTGAACTCGGTAGGACCGAGTCACAGTTCGGTGGCACCGAGACTGCTAGGGTTTCACAGAGTTCCAAAATCGGTCACACCGATAAGTAATTCTCGGTCAGACCGAGTCTCACTTGTGCAATGGCATAAGCCAAATCGGTGGGACCGAGTTTTTCAACTCGGTGGGTCCGAGATGGTTTCGGCGGAAACCTAAACCTAGAATTTTCGAATCAAACCTAATCTATGAGCGTTTTGACTGGATAGGAGTGTTTCAATCGTGGCAAGAATCATGAAGAACACAATGTGCTAGGAATCAGATTGGAGAATAGCACAAAGATCAAGTCCATACCCTAGTTCGGCGGGACTTGCTACGGCGGCAACGGCGGGGCAGAATTCCCGTTGACGGCGACGGAGACCAGCGACTGGAGGCGGCTGGCGGCGAGAAGACGATCCGGAGACCACGAGGGCAGAGCAGGCTATCGCGCGGGCGAAGGGGTTCGGAGAAATTTCCAAAATTTTGCCCGTGACTATATATAGCCCGACCCTGTCGGTGTGACCGAGTGGAACAACTCGGTGGCACCGAGATTCATAACTGCGTGCAGTTACTGAAACTCGGTGTGACCGAAATGTTCAAATCGGTTGCACCAGAGATCGAAAACCTAGATCAACTTAATGATCTCGGTAGGACCGAAAGTGGAGTATCGGTCAGACCGAGAATCATAAAGAGGTTTTGGAAGTTTAAGTCTATGACGAATCGGGGACTCCGAGCGCTCCTCACACAGAGTGGTTCGAATCTGACTTGATCAAATTTTGTGATGCAGCATGAATAGAGTTTGAGACGAGAAAAGCATAGATAGCTAGAGGAGGTTCTTAGGCATTCTTGTCCATCCACTTGGCAAAAGAAGATAAAACCAAACAATCAAAACAACAAGTGGATGTCCTCGAATGAGTAAAATATGCAACCAGCATGCTCACACAATAAGATGGCAAATGAAATATGTGACAAGGCATGCACAACCAATTCTAGCATCTATCAAGCAATTTGCGATGACTAGGTCATCTATATATGAGTATATTGACTTAGGAGTCAAGTGAGAACACTTGATCATAGGTCATACTCATCGTTTAAGCTCAAGTGGGGTTACCACTTTTACATAAAGCATTGTTGTGTTCACATCTTTAGAGTTGCTTTAGCTCAAGTCTTAGAGTAAAGCTCCCCCTAGATGTGATATCCCCCCTAAGAGGGATGAACTAACCTTGGGTTTTGTCGATGATGACTTCATGTAGATATTGAAGATGTGGATGCTCAATGTTGATGTAGATCTCTTGGAGCTATCCATTTGAGTGAATTGCACTTTCAATACCTACATGGGTTAGTCCCACAAGGAACAAACAAGGATATCCATAGACATAGAGTGATGCACACACAAGAATGATGTCCATGAAAACTTTTAGGTTACCTTGTCCCTTGTCTTACCAACAAGAGGGTTTGTGACTCCTTGAACTAGTGCAAGATGTGGAAGTTGATTGCACTTGTTCTTGCCAAAATGATAAGAGTGAAGTATGTTGGCGGAGTCACCCTCAAGAACTCTCTAGTTCTTCTTCTTTTGGATCCACACCATCTTGATGGGAATCCTTGGAGTTGTAGTCGTACTTGATGAAGTGGAACTTGAAGTAGTCTTGGGAATCCACTTGACTAAGGTCTTAGGAGCTTCTTCAAATGCATCAATTTCCTCTTGAAGCTTGTCCTTGCCTTTTTGCTTGTAGTCTTGTGGTGGAAGATCATCTTGAGCTTGTGTCCCCCTTGAAAGAAGCATCATACTTCTCTTGTTGAGGGACAAACTTTGTCTTGGGGTATTGATCTTCTTCCCACTCAACTCCATTGGCATTGAACTTTCGTTCAAAACCAACACCTTGATTCTTCCGGTGCATTCCTTGCTTGCGCACAATTTCCTCGAATTGCTTACTCCCGGCAAGGCTTTTGTACACTCCTTTCTCTATAATTCCCTTCAATAAACTATTTTCTTGCTCAAGTGTAACTTGGCTAAGAGAATCATTAGTGGAATCAAGAGAACTACTAGAAGCAACAATATTGGATTTAGCATGATCATTGTTACTGCTAGAGGAAGAATCTTTCTTGTTACTAGACTTGACTTGAGGCATGTAAGTAGATAAGAGTAAACGCTTGGCAATGTAAGAAGAACTTTTCTTACGGAGATCATCATTGATTGCCTTTAAGAACTCATGCTCTTGCTCAAGATTGAGCTTTTCAAAGCGTAATTTCTCATGAGCTCTTAAAAGTTCTCGATGATCTTCGAAGATAGTTTCATGAGCTAACTTAAGAGTGTTTAGTTCTTTAGTTAGAGCCTCAATCTTCTCCTTATCATTGTCATTCGTTTTATCTTAATTAGCATGATTAATTGGTCTTTCATCATAATATTCATCACTAGAGTTGTCACCAAGCAAATCATCACCTAACAAGTCATCTTCATCACTATTAAAATCAACATACTCGGGCTGTGTTACCTTAGGACCTTTGGCCATGAAGCATCTTCCAATTCCTTCATTTGGTGAGTCAAATATGTCGTAGGAGTTGGTTGACACAAGTGCTAGACCGGAAACACCTTCATCTTGAGTATCTTTGGAGTCGGAGTGATAACTTCTCTCGGAGTGGCTGTCGGAGTCGGAGCCGGATACCCATTCACCAACATGAACTTGATGTCTTTGTCTTGTGTAGCTCCTTGATGATTTTTCCTTCCTTTCCGAATCCTTGCTTCTCCGTGAGTATCTTCGTTCATAACGATCATCTCTACTCCTTCTCTCTCTTGGTGGTGATTCTTTGCTTCTTCTTCTTGGAGAATCTTCTCTTATCTTGTAGGGAGACATACACTCATTGGAATAGTGTCCGAGTCTTCCACAATTGTAGCAGTTTCGCTCTCGACTAGAAGATCTTTTGTCATTGTAGAACCTTGACTTGAAGCTTCTATCTTTGCTTCTACTCTTGTAGAACTTGTTGAAGTTCTTCACCATTAAGCTCAATTCTTCATTGAAGTCTTGTTTCTCACTTGATGATGTAGGGGCTTCACATGAGGCTTTATAGGCACCACTTGATTTGTTGTGAAGTTCCTCTTTATCCTTAAGTGACATCTCATGAGCAACAATTCTTCCAATCACCTCCGTTGGCTTGAGATCTTTGTAATTGGGCATCATTTGGATCAATGTGCACACGATATCATATTTTCCATCCAAGGCTCTTAGAATCTTCTTGATGATGAATCTATCGGTCATCTCTTCACTTCCTAAGCCGGCAATCTCATTTGTGATGAGAGCAAGCCTAGAGTACATTTCAGCGACACCTTCACCATCCTTCATCTTGAACTTGTCAAGTTGGCTTTGAAGCACATCCAACTTGGATTCCTTGACGGAGTCGGTACCTTCATGCATATCAATCAAAGTGTCCCAAATTTCCTTTGCATTCTCAAGACGGCTGATTTTGTTGAATTCTTCGGGGCACAATCCGTTGAAGAGAATATCACAAGCTTGAGCATTGTATTGCAACATCTTCAACTCATCCGCGGTAGCTTTACAGTTTGGTTCTCTCCCATCAAAGAAGTCACCTTGCAAACCAACACACACAATAGCCCAAACGGCGGGGTTATGTCCAAGAATATCCATTTTCATTTTATGCTTCCAACTAGCAAAATTAGTACCATCAAAGTAAGGGCCTCTACGGTGATAATTTCCCTCGCTAGACGCCATACTCTCCTAGGTTGTGAAACCAAGGCTATGACCACCAAAAGCTATGGAGATCAAAGCAAATGGAGACCAAAGCTCTGATACCACTTGTAGGATCGAAAGTATGTCTAGAGGGGGGTGATTAGACTACTTGACCAAATAAAAACTTAACCTTTTCCCAATTTTAGTTCTTGGCAGATTTTAGCTAATTTAGGACAAGTCAAGCAATCATCACATAATTCAAGCAAGCATGCAAAGAGTATATAGGCAGCGGAAAGTAAAGCATGCAACTTGCAAGAATGTAAAGGGAAGGGTTTGGAGAATTCAAACGCAATTGGAGACACGGATGTTTTTCCCGTGGTTCGGATAGGTGGTGCTATCCTACATCCACGTTGATGGAGACTTCAACCCACGAAGGGTAACGGTTGCGCGAGTCCACACAGGGCTCCACCAAGGGTAACGGTTGCGCGAGTCCACACAGGGCTCCACCCACGAAGGGTCCACGAAGAAGCAACCACCCACGAAGGGTCCACGAAGAAGCAACCTTGTCTATCCCACCATGGCCATCGCCCACACAGGACTTGCCTCACTAGCGGTAGATCTTCACGAAGTAGGCGATCTCCTTGCCCTTACAAACTCCTTGGTTCAACTCCACAATCTTGTCGGAGGCTCCCAAGTGACACCTAGCCAATCTAGGAGACACCACTCTCCAAGAAGTAACAAATGGTGTGTAGGTAATGAACTCCTTGCTCTTGTGCTTCAAATGATAGTCTCCCCAACACTCAACTCTCTCTCATAGGATTTGGATTTGGTGGAAAGAAGATTTGAGTGGAAAGCAACTTGGGAAGGCGAGAGATCAAGATTCATATGGTAGGAATGGAATGTCTTGGTCTCAACACATGAGTAGGTGGTTCTCTCTCAGAACATATGAGTTGGAATGGTGTATGTGTTCTGATGGCTCTCACACGGAATGAGAAGGAGGTGGAGGGGTATATATAGCCTCCACACAAAATCCAACCGTTACACAGTTTTCCAATCTCGGTGGGACCGAATCAATAAGCTCGGTCGGACCGAAAATGTAAACCTAGTGACCGTTAGTGATTTTCGGTGGGACTGACATGCAACTCGGTAGGACCGATATGATTAGGGTTTGGGCATAACGTAATCTTGGTGAGACCGATTACACAAACTCGGTGAGACCGAATTTGGTAATTAGCTAACCAGAGAGTTGGTCATGCAAACTCGGTGGGACCGATTTGCTCTTTCGGTGGGACCGAGTGGAACTCGGTGAGACCGAAAAGTTACAAAGGGGAAACACTGAGTTTACATTGCAATCTCGGTGGGACCGATTCGCTCTTTCAGTGAGACCGAAAAGTTACGAAAGGGAAACAGAGAGTTTGCAACCCCATCTCGGTGAGACCGAGATCCCTATCGGTAGAACCGAATTGCTAGGGTTTGGCAGTGGCTAATGACAAGTGAAACTCGGTGGCGCCGGATAGGAAGAATCGGTAGGACCGAGTTTGGCTTAGGGTTTAGGTCATATGTGGATATGGGAAAGTAGTTGAGGGTTTTTGGAGCATATCATTAAGCACATGAAGCAAGAGGCTCATTAAGCAACACCTCATCCCTCCTTGATAGTATTGGCTTTTCCTAAAGACTCAATGTGATCTTGGATCACTAAAATATAAAATGAAGAATCTTGAGCTTTTGAGCTTGACCAATCCTTTGTCCTTAGCATTTTGAGGGTTCCACTTTCACATCCATGCCATGCCAATCATTGAGCTTTCCTGAAATAATCATCTTGGAATAGCATTAGCTCAATGAGATATATGTTGTTATGAATTACCAAAACCACCTAGGGATAGTTGCACTTTCACAGCCTCTTGACCGTATACTAGCTCATATGGAGTCACCTTCGTAGCACCATGTCTTGAGATCCTATGTGCCCACAAAGCTTCAGACAACAACTCATGCCATCTCCTTGGATTATCCTCAATCTTCTTCTTGATGAGCTTGATTAAAATTTTATTGCTAGACTCAGCTTGTCCATTGGCTTGGGCATAATATGGAGAGGAATTGAGCAATTTTATGTCATAAGATTCGGCAAATTCTCTAACTTGGTGTGACATGAAAGAGGAGCCTTGATCTGTAGTCAATGTTTGAGGAATGCCGAATCTATGAATAATGTGCTTGGTTATGAATTTAATCACCTCCGTATGTGTCATGTTCTTGAGAGGTACTGCTTCAGACCATTTAGTGAAATAATCGATTGCCACCAATACGAACCGATGCCCCTTTGAGGAAGACGGATGAATTTGTCTAATAAAGTCTAAACCCCATCCTCTGAAAGGCCGCGGCTTGATAGTGGGATGTAACATAGCAGCAGGAGCCAACTGAATATCACCAAATTTTTGACAAGCTTCACACGCTTTGTAATATCTGAAGCAATCATTAATCATAGTCGGCCAATAAAATCCAGCACGTCGTAGCAACAATTTCATCTTGGGAGCCGATTGATGAGTGCCACAAATACCTTCATGGACCTCCCCCATAGCAACTCTCGCTTGGTCCTCGTCCAAGCACTTTAGAAGAACATCATCAACCGTTCGGCAATAGAGATCATCATCTCTCATTGTATACTTGAAAGCCATCCGCCGAACATCCCTGTCCACCCTTCTACTAGGATCACACAAATAATCAACAATGGGTTTCCTCTAGTCTTGACTTTCTCCTGCATTGAATATTTCATTAGTGGCCGAAACGGTGGGCTCCGGTTCGGCCTCCCCTACGTCGGCAAGACTAGACATCGGCTTTTCAGAAATATGAAACACGTCATGATCAACATGGTAGCCGGATGCCTGTTGTGCCAACCCATTTGCTTTCCAATTGTCATGTCTAGATATATGAGCAATGCTAAAACAATCCAAAGTAGAAATTATATCTAGACATTTATTAAGATAAACACTAAGTGATTCGTCCAAACACTGAAAGACTTTGGATATTTGCTGCACCACTAGTAACGAATCACCATAAGCCTCAATATGTGTAACACCTATAGCAAGCAACATCTCTAAACCGAATAACAATGCTTCATATTCGGCTTGATTATTTGTGCAAAAATATTCTAAGCGGCATGAGGCTTCAAAAACAGCACCATGAGGAGATATGTAAACAATACCAACACCTTGGCCATTGCTACAAACTGAACCATCAAAATATAATCTCCATGGTACTAATGAGACAAGGTTTATATCAATGTCATACTTGTCATCAATCCGATGTTCAACAATATTCATAAGCCAAATCATATTCAATCAAAGCCTAAGCTCACAGGACCCCCCCCCCCCCCAAACTGCAACAAATTCAGTTAACATATTCATTATGGCATTAAGTTAACAAGTTCACAATGAAATGAGGGACCTAGCTCCTTCAATTTACAATACTGATTTAGTTCAACACTTCATTCGAAAAACATGGTACAATAAAACACCCCATCCATGAGAAAATTTGACAACTTTAAAACAAAGAGCATGCAAAATGTGTAGCATCACAAACCCGCTCTTAAGCCCTTGCAGTAATCGATATAGGCGTAATAAGTAGTGGGAGGAAGTGCTACCAATGAACGTAGATCACACGATGAACAATAGTAGAAATGAACCACAATGCATCCGACCACATGAGCCCACAAACCCTAACCAAAATTTTACTGAACTCAGGGGCGTCCTGGTTGGGTGGGGGAGAAAGATATGGGGTGATGAAGTTGTCAGAAATCTCACAGTAATTGGGGCATCCTCGCCTGGTCGTCGACGGCGAGGTTCATCCATTCTCAACCATCAAGATCGGCGCCGTCGTCATCTCTTGTGTGTCTCCTTAAACGATTGGGGAAGGAAAAGGGAGATGAAGAGACGTGGGATATGAAGTGGATATGTATACTTCGAGGGGGGGGGGGGCAGGGCATATCCAACCCTGACCCGCAAATTTGATCCGGCATTCGTTCGTGGACAGAGGGGGACTAGTCCACGGACACTGATGCTGGAGGCAGCCATCGAACGCTATCCTGCATATGTCCACCAGGAAAGAGCAATTTGAAATTCAAATAAAGTCCTATCCATACACGCGCCAGATCAAGTAGCGCCGGATCACAATCCCGATCACACCCAAAAAGAGGCAAGTATGATGCGGTTTTTACATGCCTGATCACAAAATAATATCAGTCCGGCAGTCCGTGAAGAAAATTAGTTTTTTTGCCCTGCCAAACCGACAGTTTGAGCTTCCACGCTCGAGGTGTCGTCACCGTCGTGTAGGAAGCCTCCGCTTCCTCCTCCTCTACTGCCTCCATCTCCTTCTTGTCAGCCGCCTCCAAGTCATCTTTTTCCGCTAGAATATCTTGTAGCAGACGGCTTGCACGATTATTCTTGCATCATCATCCAAAGCATCTAAACTCAAGGTCAACATCTTAGCGTCCTCCGCATTGGCTGCAATCTGCACCTTCTTCTCTTCGAGCAACCACTTCTTCTCCTCGAGCATGGCCTTCTTCTCTTTGATCAAGGCCCTCTTCTCTTTGAGCGTCAGCTTCTTCTTGGTCTCCTCCATCAACAGTTTGAACCTCTTCGCCTTTTTCCTTCTTGATGTCGGACCTCTTGACATATGCCTCCTCCTTCTTCGACAAGATGTCCTTGAATTTCTCCGTCAACTTGGCAGCCACACCTTCTTGCTTTGCCCTCTCCTCCTCCCACTTCATTACCCGGAACCCTCTTCTAATCTTCTTGCACGGTTCTTTTGTTGGATCGGTTGGGTCCCCGGTTTCTTCCTCGGTGGCTTGGGCAGTGGTCTTAGTTATGAATAGGTTCCACTTGGGTTGCCCCATTCAACTTCAACCAACAATGCATGACGGCAAAGTTTTCCTTCTCCAACTTCTTGAACATTGCATGCACGGGGTGACTACAAAATAAAACATTGTCAAGATCTATGCATACATATCTGGTTAGTGACCAACAAAAACTATGCACATTTGGCTTCAAAACTATGCATATCCAGCGGTTGATCAACAATACTATGCATATTCGGCTAGTGATCAACAACACTATGCATATCCGGCTAGTGATAAACGATACTGTGCCCGGCTAGTGATCAACAATACTATGCATATCCAGCTAGTGATCAGCAATACTATACATTTCTGGCCAAATGAACTTACTTGCTCGTGGATTTGTGCACCTCTAGGCCATCGTGCGATGAGATGCTTCAAGTGACCGCAATACTTCGAGACGACCTCTTGGATGGTGCACCGTCGATGGTTGAGGGACTTTGGTTCATGGTTGTGGATGACCGTGTCAGAGTAGGGTGTGGAATGCTTGTTGTTCCAAAAGGTTGCACCCTTTTGCTTCGTGTCATGGATCTGATCGAGGCTAGTGGCCAACCATGCATCGCACAACATCTCGTCCTCCCGCACGTTGAATCTTTCTCCTCTACCCTTTTTCTTCGGATCGCCGGCAAGATCATCCAGATCATCTTCCTCGTCGCCGTCAGCCTTCTCCTCCTGCTGCTGCTGTCCGACGGCCCAATCCGGCTGTTGTGTGCCCATCTAGGTGTTGGCCTACTGCCTGCCCATTTGGGTGTTGGCATACTGCATTTTGGTCTGGGTGTAGTTGCCGAACTGGGCGGGATCTGAGTTCTCCACTTGCCCATCCTCATAGGCACCTCCTCGTTTACCTCCCTCATGAATGGTATCCAACATCTCCCGGTCCCCGTCATATGTCGGATCCCCCGCTTTAGGCATAGACATGAACAGCGTGCAAGCACACATATGCTCCCCGCCCACCGTCTGCACACCGACGTCGACGATGAATGACACAATGGCGGATGTCGGGGACTGCGTACCCAGCTGCTTCGCGGTGTAGAAGTATGGAGCCTTGTAATGCTCCGGCCATGGCAGCGTGTGTACGGTGGACGACACCGTCGGCGCACCGCGACCGCCACGACCTCCACCTCGTCCGCGACTAGCATGCCCGCCGGCACGTTTGCCACCAGCACTCTCCGCTAGCTGCCCGCTTCTTGAGCGTCTCCTCCTTTGCGGCTTTCACTTTGACACTACATTTTTGCCATATCACCGAGTTGATCTTTCGGGCAAGCATGATGCTCCAGCACCTCCACCACGTTCTCCGCCTCTAGCAGGCTATCCTTCGGTTCCATGCGGTGGCGGCTACAGGAGGGGAGAAGAGAGTGGCAGAAAAGGGCGAGAATTGGGTGGAGAGCGGCGAGATGGAAGAAGAGGGTGGAGATTTTTGCCGTGGAAATAGGACGTGCATCTACAAAAGCGCGGGCTCTGCTTCCTTTTCGGTGGGCCGAGGGTGTTGGAGTCCTACGTGTCTATTGTCCGTACTCCGCACCCCCCCCCACACACACACACATTTGGTTCTAGTCTGTCGGGAAAAAGTGGTCCGAACCACTCGGCGGACCAATAGAGAAGCGCGTTGGATGGCACAACATGTTTGGACCATGCGGTCCGGACGTATGTGGATGGTTTAACGGTGGGTGTTGGAGATGTCGTCGGGCCTTTTTCCGCAAGGAAAATTCTCCCGAGGGTTAGTGCAGAATTATTTTCGCGGGCAGCGCTCCCTCTTTAATCTCGTACTTTAATCTTGGCCCAGGAATGATTTCACTTAACTCTCAAATTCCAGATCTCCTTACGAGTAAATTTATTGCGCATGTTCTGAGGTTCATCTGGTTCCCTAGCAGCTCGGTGATGTTTTTTGAACACAGTACAGACGCAAGCGCTCGTACACATGCGCATACACTCACCCCTATGAACGCACACACGCACACCCTACCCTATGAGCACCTTCGAGAGACTGGGCCGACATATAATCTTAAGATTTACGAAGTCACCTTCAGGGGCGGAGACAGGATTTGGGTATAGGGGGGCCAAGCAAAGTTGATAAACCAAAAAAATTATGTGCGAAAAAACATACAATGTAATATCATATTAATGTGTCCTTTCAACGCAATAAAAATATAGTTACATTTGTGTTAGTCTAAATTTCTCCCGCAACTGCCAATAAAATCAAATTATTAATAAATGTTTCCCTTTTCAATTTAGATTATCTTGCAATTCTGAGCAAGTCGTCTCCATTTGGACCGGGATTGGTAACTTGCACATTAGCCCTGTTAACTATATCATTAGACTGCTCACAATGGGGAGTAACATAGAATAGTAACTTGCCGATGTTACTAGTCTATATTACTACCTTTATAGTAGGTAATAACATATGAGTGGTATCATGAAAGAGTTCATTTATTAGGCTATAGACTCATTATGCCTTGAAATGTGTGATGTTACAGTAACTACCTAAGTTACCACAAATCCCTCTCTCCTCATTAATTAGCTGTCACATAAACAATCTTGTATTGAAATGTGTGATGTTACTAGTTAAGTTACTCCCATTGTGCTAGTCTTAGGCTGGTCATAGTGGGGAGTAACTTAGACTAGTGTCATGCATATGCCACTAGTCTAAGTTACTACCTTCATAATGCAAAGTAACATACTAGTAGTATCATAGATGGCTTTATTTATTAGCTTGTAGACTCATCTTGCTTTGGAAAGCGTTATGTTACAGTAACATATTATGTTACCACCTCTCATTAATTATTTGCCATATAAGCAGAATTTTCTCGAAGTGTGCTACGTTACTAGATAAGTTACTCCCACTATGACTAGCCTTAGGTTGGGAACCTTTTTTTGCGGGGGATTAGGTTGGGAACCCAATACAACATGCTTAAAAAATAAATTAATCATTGTGATGTTTGACGGTGCTTTTCTTTTCATAACCCCTTTTTGAGTTTTACGAATGCTTTTCATAACTACTTAGCAGATCAAACTATCAAAAGATCTTTTTTTGCGGGGTATCAAAAGAAATTTCAAAGGAACTACCGTCGTAAATCATCATTAGAATAAGTAAAACTGGATATAGAATTCAGGCGCACATAGATGAGGGTTGAGAAAGAATAGCAGACTGTTGATGCTAACCTTGAGTCCTTGACTAGTTGACTTGGACCGCTGGGAACTGGCGGTAGTATCCGCTAGATTGCTCATCGCGGAGCCAGCACCGGTTGATTTAATCGGACTCAAATCTGATCATGGCCAGGGAGGGTAGGAGGCAGCCACAGCCGCCAGCGCTTCGCCACAAATCTCGTCAAGGGTTAATCATTATTTTTAGGGTAAATAATGCTAACTAGTTTTTTTTTTTGTTTACAGAACCAGGGCCAGACGCCATGACCAAATTGGGCTTTATTATGGGCCTTTACCCTTTCTGCAGATTTTACTATATGTTTGAGTTGTTTATTAAGGGGGGCCAAGTACGTCCATTAATCCAGTTTTATCGCTATGTGTTATAGAAATCGTCGATCGTTAGGAGGGGGGGGGCGGCCAGGCCCCTGCTCGCCCCTGGCTCCGTCACTGGTCACCGTAGGCACCTCGTCATCGACGTGAACGTCTCCTCCCACTGAAAGCACATCGCCGAAATCCTGAAATAAATCCAGAAATAATACAAACATGAGGCATTTCGGTCTGAAGATACCACTGTCCCTCTAACCATCCAACCACAGATTGGTTCACAGCTTGGTGACATTTTTGGGTTGTACATGACGTACAATACAAGATAGTTAAAATAAAAAACACGTCACTCAGTTTGTTTTTTTGAAAATATCACTCTGGAATCTGGATAGGTAAAACAGAAAATGCAGAACGCCTAGATCGTGATCAATTGATAGCAACTTCACAGCAAGTTGCCATATGGCGCGCCTTGGCGAGGCAAGCTATCTTCTTCACAGAATGCATCTTCTGTTTGTTCGTTTGAAAAATAATGCATCTTCTTCTGTTGAAAAGGGAAAAGTTCTGTTGGGCTCAGCTCTAACCGACGGAGCTAATTGAACGGCACTCCCAAGTGCAGTGTACTTAGCAGTCCCGAGACCCCAGCTGACAAGGCAGCAAGTGGCTGCTAATCGCACCGCAAATCGCGTAATGATTATGAGCCTCATTACGGTGCATGAACCTTTATTGCAGGTAGGGTGGGGGTGACAGGGGAAGCGCCTCTTTCCCCCCGTTCCAGCTCCGTTCCAGGCCAGATGGGGAGAACAGGGAGAGAACGGAGGACCCTCTGCGCGCCAGCTGGTCCGGTGTTTGCTGGGATTTAAACAACCGCAGTTTTGGTACAACAAGGTGGACCGGCCTAGCCAGGCCCAAAGCCTGTCTTTTCTTTGCGAGGGAAACACGCAGGGCCCAAGTAGCCAAAAAAAAAGTAGCCAACCTGTCCATGGGGCAACCGGGCCCATGCCTGACCCGAACCACGAGCCAGGAGCGAAACAAAGAGCTGCGCGCGCGGCGCATCAGGAACGCCACCCTCTCCGCAGCTACTGAATCCTCCAGATGGACCGCTAGCTCTAGCTGCTGCCTAATCCACGGGGCTAGCTAGAAAAACAAGGCTAGCTTACTGTAGCTCTCACCGGCAGGAATGGCCGCGGTGGCTGCATTATTGGCACGGCGCCCACCGTCACGCTCAGCAGTGCCAGGACGACGATCGCTGGTATATTCAGGCGTACGTATTCCCATCGACCGTATCGCATGCATGCATGCATGCAATGCGAGCTCGTCCGGTCCGACCTGCATGCCCTACGCCGGCAGCACGAGCTACGGGTGCCGTCCCATCGGCCACACAGTGCGCATGTGACGGCATGTCAATGCCACGAGTGCTTGTTCTTCAACTTTTAAGGGAGAGAGCGCAGCGTTTTCACAAGTTACCCAGGTAGTTAAACTAACATGGCACGTAATAGTCATTCGAGCTGGGCTAACTCTGCTGGCGACGGGGCCCGTCCGTGTGGGGAGAGGCACGTACGCAGTGCACGGTGCGTCCAGCTGAGCGACGTAGCCTGTCGCTATGGTCTCGAGCATGTGCAGTGTGGCCGTTGAGCATAGGACCATAGACGAGCAAAGCTCCCATGCTAGCTTTAGCTACCTATAGCTTGCTGTGCCGTACGAGCAGTTATGTGAGTTAGTTATTTGGTTAGCTCGCACTAAGTACAGCACTCCGCCACCAATGGGACGAAAGCGATTCGGTTCATGACGATTTTGTTTACAGATTCGCCAGCCCAAACTATGCACGTACGTACATGACTCAGCGATGTTCTGTTCATAACTGAAAGTTCTTGGCCACGAATGTAAAATGCGGTTAACTGGAATTATGCACCAGTTTTGACCGATGTTGACTGTGGTGCTAGTGAAGTCTCAAAAAATGCTGCCCGCATGACCACCTTTCGAAAGGGGGTTAGAACAGTGGTTGTAAGGGCATTGTCGACGCTACATGTTGGACCGCTGCCCCGGCTGCACGTCGGCTCAACCAGGACAACTCAAACAAAAGGTGTTGTCTGCACAGGTAAACGAGATCTTGCAGGGGAGCCCAATTCCTCACTGACAAATGTGTTTGAAGGGTGGTAGCTGACGCACTGCATGGTATAGTATGCTTATCAATTAAGAAAAGAGAAAGAACTAGTGACGAAAGACTAAGAAAGGGACGACTGCTGCCATTGAGCAATGGATTTTTTTTTTCAAATGTTGACAGTTGCCAAATTGATTAGAAGAAGATATTACAAGAAAATCCAAAAGGAGAAAAGCACCGCAAAAAGGCAAGTGCAAAAAAGAATTATGCACCAGCTTAGACTGATGATGACTGCGGTGCTAGTGAAGTCTCAAAAAATGCTGCCGCATGACCACCATTCGAGGGGGGAGGGGTGGAGCAGTGGTTGTAAGGGCATGGCCAACGCTACATGCTGGACCGCTCCCCGAGCTGCCACATCGGCTCAATCAGTACATCTCAAACAAAAGGTGATGTTTACAGAGGCAAACGGGATCTTGTAGAGGACCGGGTTCCTCATTAACAAAGGTGTTTGAAGGGTGATGGCTGAGGCACTACATGGTATATTGTGCTTATCAATTAAGAGAAGAGAAAGAACTAGTGACAAAAGACTAAGAAAGGGACAACTGCTACCATTGAGCAATGTTTTTTTCTTCAAATATTGACAGGAGAGCTGCCATAGAAGAAGGTACTACAAAAACAGCCTCAAAGGAGAAAAACACCACAAAAAAGGCAAGTGCAATAAGAAAAGAAAGAAAGAAAAAGGTCCGTCGACACCACCACAAACCCACGCTCCACCATCAACCGTGCACACCATCGGAATCCATCGACAGGGTCTCCAAGGTGACGCCTCCAAGGAGGAACCAATGTCAATGACACCATCGTCGCCCGATCTGGCAAGGCCTGATTTTAGGTGTACAACCGGAGACCTCAAGCCATAAGGGAGGAAGAGCAACGAGCTACACAGTGGTACATCCAAGGAGGAAGACGACATCCAAGGACACCGTTACCGTCGGCACCGACAAGGTCAATGCAAGATTTTTCATCCCGAGCTGAGTCTTCCACCTACAATCCTAGGATCCGAGGCCGCACCAACGTCGCCGGGGTGTGACGAAATCGAGCACGCACTACTAGAAATGGATTGGTCGTCGCCGCACGCAGGAAATTGGCGGAGCCACACCAGCCTGACGGAACCGCACCACCGCACGCAGGACCTAGCAAGCCATGCAAGATATGGCCCACCTTTACCTCTTTGCGCAGAACTAGGCGAGAGTCTGCACCGCGGCGCACCGGAATAGTCTAGGTAGCACTGGAACTAGCCGGCCTGCACCACCGCGCGCCGCACCTAGGCGAAATCCAAGCCAAAACTAACTGGCCTACACTGTCGCGCGCATGATCGAGATTATACGCGCTGGATCTGGTCTGCCAAGCCTCCTCTAGAACCACGCACACATGCTGGACGACGCCCGCCGCTCAATGGAGCCGAGCGTGTCCACGCTTGAAGGAAGAGCCCGCCCAGCTTGCGCCGGCACCAACTTCCTCACACCGATCTACACCTAGCATGCGTCAGAGACAATGAGGACGGGGTCCTGTACCAGGGGTAGCTAACGACTAGGAGCCTGACCTCATCGGCCAAGGGGCCCATCAGGCCCAGGATGCGGTGGAACCCTAGGAGACGAGGACGGCCTTCATGATCCCCAAGACTAGAGGGCTGGAATGCCCCAGGTTGCATCCGCCTTGTAAAACCCTAGACCTCTCTTGCCCCAGGTCTAGGGTACCTATTGATCATCTATCCACATAGAGAACTCTCGGTAGCAATCTCATACACCATTGTAATTCCTCGCATGAGGTATCCCTCCATCATGAATCATCAAAACCAGTAGGATATAGGGTATTACTCTCCGGAGGCCCGAACCTGGATAAACCCCTCGTGTGACCTCCGACCCATAACTTCTAGCTACGCTTGGACCACTACCGAGATATCTGACGGGAATTCGCTCTGCCAAACAACATCCAGGTCGCCATGCAACAGGGCCCACATCAGGACCGCCATGCCCCCTAGGACCAAGGCCAACTACCAGTAGAACTGCGATGTAAATCCTCGACGCGCCAGCGAAGGTGGCACCCGACAGTCGTTACCGCGCCCCTGGTTAGGCAGCAGGAATGTCGGCCCGCCGAAGCCCAGACTGGCCCAACGACCGCAATCACCACACAAACGCGTCGCACTGCCGCCAGACCGTGTGCTCCACTGTGCCGCAATGCACCTCCGCGTCGCGCCGCACTGCGCCATCCGGGCGCGCCTATGAGCGCCTAGCCGACGCTGCAACATCCAGCTCTACCAAAAAGCAAAGCTGCCTTGTACAACCTGCCTCGCGGGTGGGAAAGGGTAGGGCCACTGCCACCGTGTAGGCTTTGCCTGGCGGCGATGAGGAAGGAGGGGTGGCGGCAGGTTGGGGTAGTGGCTATGGTTTACACCCGAGCAGCCCGCGGGTGGTGCTACCCCCATAGCCCATGCCCCAAGTAGATCAGCATGTCTGAGGACCCAATTCAATGTACTAAAGTTGTACTCCCTCCAGTCCATTTTACTCCCCATATTAGATTTGTGTCAAGTCAAACTTTGCAAAATTTGATCAAATTTATATTAAAAAGTGTCAACATCTACAATATCAAATATGTATACTATGAATTTACATTTCATAATGAATCTAATTATATTTATTTGGCATTGTGAATGTTAATACATTTTTCTATAAGTTTGGTCAAAGTAAAGATATTTTGACTTCGGACAAAACTTATATGCGAACTAAAAAGGATCGGAGGAAGTACTAAATCAACGACACTTATTTTGAAAGGAGTGAGAAGTACTCTACTAGCAACAGCAGCGAAAAACTTGGGCGTGCAACTAAAAATCCGCGTGGCCCCTACAAATCCATGACTCGAGAAGAGAGAAAAAGAGGTCACAAGCAACGTGTAGGGGATCAGCAGCGGTAAGCGGCACCGGCGGGCAGGCCATGAGTTCCGGTGGCACGGCGGGCCCCTGCTGGTGCAGGCCCGAAATTCTCCGTCAATGGACCCCGTCGGACCGGGCCTACCAGGATTCGTAATGCCAACGAGCTGCTGGCCTGCCAGCAATAAAGGCACCAATTCATTTTGGCAATTGAAGTCAAGACAGACAGAGATCTCCATCACCGCGCGTTCAAGCCGCACGCTACGAAAGACTGTTGAAAGAGCGAAAGGGAAACGCTGGATCATTGGCAGGTTAAACAGAAGGCCCACGTGTACACACGAGTACGCTACGGGCACCACAATTACAGCTATCGGAGGTACAGAAAACAAGAGCATAATTGGTTTGCTACTATTGGCAATACTGAGACTTGCCAACTATTGGCAACTTTATGTGAGAGAGACAAAACAACTCGTAGCCAACCAAGTAGTTGCCAATATTTGGCACAATGCCAAACATTGGCATGCCAATTTTTGGCAGCAAACCAATTATGCTCTAAGATCGAGGCCAGATACTGCCACTCATGAATTTGGGAAAAGATCAGAAGACCACTTTGATGCCACCCTCTGCTAGTATATCTGGTTCACACTAACTGTTCATCAAGTCAACTTATCTGTTCATCGTTCGTCCGGCATTCCCGAAGAGGAAAGGCGGGTTTTAGCAACTATGAACACACACGTCACAAAGGATCTACTACTTACTAGCTACCTCCGCAGCTCTACTGCTGCATGTGAATCTTGAAATCATCTTCTTTTAGCCCTGTTTCTTTTTCTTTTCTAGTACAGTAGTAGCTTCCGCCCTCTTCATCTTCATCGATCGTGTGGGAAATACTACAAGCCACGGCAGAGCTAGCTAAGCTAGGTAGCTGGCTGGGTTGGTAAAAGCTGCTCGTTGAGCGGGCCCAGGCGGCAGGCGAGGCTACCTGTGGAAGTGAGCCAGCCTGTTGTCCCCGAGCCTGGAGTTGTAGGCAGCCTTCTTGTACTCGCCCCATGTGAAGTCCTTGTACAGGCTCTGCTCGCCCGCGCCCAGCAGCTGCGGCAATGGTGCAATCCTCTGTGTCATCGCTGGCCCTCCAAAGTAGATCATGGAAACCCTAGACTTTAGGCTGTTGGCCACCACCCTGTGCTTCACGCTCTTGAACCTCCCGTTCGTCAGCACCTATATATACACACACATCCATCCAAATATTAGAAAAAAAAACTGTAGTATGTGGGATCAAGGCATACTACATACGATACGATACGATTCGTAGGCAGCAAGCACACAGGTGGCAATCACAGTAGATGCCATCCATGCAGCAACCACGCGAAGCTCATGTGCCTAAACGGATTTATACCGATGTGGCGAATATGCGATGGGCCGGCAGCAGTTATTTGGTCCAGGGAGGGAGCCACCTGTTCCTGCTTCTGCCGTGGCTGCCGTACCGACGCGCATCACAACCATCTCTTTCTTTCTTTCGTTTTCTCGGTTTATTTATTTATTTTACTACGGTTTTTTGTTAGTTGCTCGGGGTGATAGGACGTTCTTCGTTTTTACTGCCGGTGATGCGAACCAAACGATGGCTCTGCGTGCTACTAGTGCACTATCTCCAATTTGATCACGCCTCACGTCATTTTGGCAAAGCGCACAGTGCAAATCGTTTTAGTAGAATAGTATAAATGTGCTAGTAGTAGTAGAAAAAGAAACAGGTCAGCGCGTGCACGAGAAGGCGTCACGTGTCGGGGTGAGGAACGGGCGGGCATACCTGCAACGAGTCGCCGACGTTGACGAAGAAGGCGTCGCGGTCCGAGGGCACGGACACCCACTGCCCGTTCTGGAGCGCGATCTGCAGGCCGGACGTGCCGTTGGAGCGCAGCACCGAGATGAGCTGCGGGTCCGTGTGCTCGCCGAAGCCGGTGGCGCTGCAGCCCAGCCCCTGCAGCGCGTGGCACGGCGGATAGTGGTTCACCCGGAACACCTGGTCGCTGCCCTCCGCCGTCACCATCGCGCTCAGCGCGTCGACGGGCGCAATGCCCAGCCCCTCCGCCATCGCCTCCATCACCCGCACCGCCACCTTCCGCACCGCCGCGATGTACTCGTTCAGCGCCGCCCTGCAAACACACGCCATGCGTGTAACGTAAGCACTCGGTGAGACCAACCAGACACGCGTCGTTCGCGCGGGCACCGCAGGCAGCAGCCATTTTGAACGTACCGGAAGAGCGCGCAGGACGGGACGGCGCAGGCGGCGGAGAGCGACGCGGCGTCGACGGCGAGGAGCAGGTACTCGAGCCACCCCATGTCGCCATTGAGCCCGATGCGCTTGCTGCCGTAGCCGAACGGGTAGGCCGGGCCGGAGCGGTCCTTGTCGGCCTGCGGCAGCGAGAAGAACCTGACGGCCTCCGACTCGAGCCTGTCCATCGTGTCCGCGGGCACCCCGTGGTTGACGAGCTTGAAGAAGCCGAAGCGCTCGCACGCGTCGGCGATGGCCCGCGGCGCGCCAGGGCTGGAGAGGTCGACGACCGGCATGCCGGAGAAGTTGTCCCCGGGGTCGGGCGACCTGAGGAGCGGGATGTGATCGACGGCGGGCGAGCCGGCGAGAACCACCATGGCCAAATATGGTATGTGCGATCGAGGGAGGTGAGGAGCGGAGCAGAGCCGCTGTGGAAAGAAAGAAAAGAAACAGAGGCGAGCGAGCGGGCGGGCGGAACAGGGGAGATGCTGTTGCCACTGAGTTGGAGTGTGTGTGTGGGGGAGGCCGCGGGGCATATATATAGAGGAGGGGAGAGGCGATCGGGGAGGAGCGGCGCGCGGTGGGGGCAGGGCAGGGGAAGGGCCAACTGACAGTGGGAAAGGAGGAGGAGAGAAGAGATGAATCGGGGCGAGGGCGATGGGGTTGGTTGGCTCGCTGCTTCATCGCATCCGGCCTCGCAGATGGTTGGGGGAATGCCCCGCTCATGTCGCGCCCTCCTCTTTTCTCGCTTGCTGGTCTGTGGTGGCAATGGAGCCAGGCGATCGTGGCGGGGTCTCAGACGTGTCCCCAGGAGATCCACCGGCCCCGCCTACGGCACCCATGCCGCCAGGGCTTCGCGCCCATGCTCTATTTCCCCCATCTCATCTCACCAAATCTCCTTGCGGTAAAATCTCGGGCGACCGTCGCTGGCAAAGGTTGTGCCAAATCACCTCCGTTGTCGATCGTCGTCGCTACAACTCCATTTGGCAAATGACATGTTTGATCGGCGATGGAGCGCGACACGCAATGCGCTCGATTAGATCACGCCTGATGCTTCGCACGGGACGCGTTGGTTAGGCCAGCATCATGCATGCGTCGTTCATTCCCTTCTAGTACATCCCAATTGGATAAACGATGTAACTATATAGAGTCAATCCGTGGGCGAGTAAAGTAGGGCGGGAAACGATGATCCAGAGATTGACCCGACCATTGTCCGGCTCACCGTCTCGCGATTTCAGCTGAATTCGCGGTCACCTACCTAGTACCTAGTCTAGGGGCGCGGCATTGGGAACTAGGAAACCCGCCGAGAGGACGGCCAATCACGGGGCAACTGCACCCTGCAGGAAGGCTCGTGAGCGGTGAGCTAGATGGATAGTCTCGCATATTCCGCTGGTCCGCGCGGCGCATCGGAAGCACAGATGGCCAGCGGCGCCGCCCGCCCGACATCGGGTCACCTGCACGTCGACCATCTTCTCACCATCATAAACAAGTCGCTCGTACTGTACTAGTACTACTGCTGGTCAATGCATCGTACCGAGCTTTCCCATAGTTTCAGCACTGCCTTTTGATCTTAAAGATGCTGTACTCCTGCTGCTAGATATATGTAGATAAAATAGTGGTGGCGTGTTTTCTATTTTCTGCAGCAGGTTGATAAGTTCACCTTCGCTACGTCTGCAGCTATTCTTTCCTTCTCATTATTGTAATCCGATGCCATTGTACACCTGCCATGACTGCGTGCCCGGTGCACGCACATGCCCACCAACGACCAGACATTCGGTGCAAATTAGTCCTAAACTGCCTTCAACGAGATTCCAGTGGTGCAGATCGAGGAAAACTGTCGTTGACCACATGTCCATCTCTAGCGCATGCCGATTAGATCCATCTGATCGGATCACTCACAGGAGCCGATCGAGAGAGCTGGGCCTGAACTCATGTGTGTCCATGTGTATGGATAACTACGTACCCCCAGACGGAGATACTCGTCAATCCTCTTCTCTCTTCTTGCTGCTGCTGATGTGGAGCTCTTGGAGTTCGTGCAAGCTCATACAGTATCATCTGACAGGTTTGAGCAGGCACCTTGTTTTGTGACCCAATTATGTGCACTCTAGAGCCCGTAGAGGTGAAGCGTAGGAGTACGGAGCGGAGTGAAGTCCGTATTAAAATTGGGTGCAACGTGCATCCAACATGGCGCCCGGGACCCGAGAAAGGCCGGGTTTGCCGTGGTTGCCAAGGAAATCGCCGTGTGTACGCCGGACTATTTGGTCGTTCCAGAGTGT